>NC_044203.1:36400557-36533057 GCF_900880675.1 Sparus aurata | reverse complement strand
TCACAATCACATGTTGGATGTTTACTGGTCCTACACATGGACTGTTTACATTCTGAAGGTGGTTCAGTCCACAGTCACTGAACTGGACTGAGACTGCTGCTGTTGTTTCCTCATCACAGAGGAAGCCTGGCGTCTGCAGGGGTGGAGGAGGGTTTGATGCTCGGACTCAGAATTCGGGTGAAGCGCCACTCGATAAGCTTCGACATGTTCAACCACAAACACTAAACATGAGAGCAACACCCAGGACAAGAACGCAGAGTGAGAGTCTGACGAGCTGATGACAAACACAAGCGAGGAGGAAACAGAGTTCATTATCAGACGGGTTTCTGCAGAACTCACACGCCTGCGAGAGGTGACATCCTCCTCCTGAGTTGCATCAGCTGAGCCGGCAGACCAGGAGGCGGGACGAGTCGCAGAGAGCCGGCAGGACATTGGCTCTTTAGGTCCTGTCAGTCAGTGAACTAACTCTCTGCCCCCAACTCGTAAAGTGAGTTAATAATAGAGGTGAAGTCATAAAACGCAGCCTGTTTCCTTTTCTACATCCAAAGAACTCAAGAAAAGTGCAGGAAGAAAAGAAAGTGAGTCACCGTTTGGAAAATCAGTCCGAGTGCAGATTTAAACAAAGACGAGCAGAAGATCCAGAAGTGAACATTAAAGATTCACACAGAGCTGAAACGTTTCAGTTTCTATGAAAGAAACAAAGTTTGAAGTTTCAGAGACACATAAAAGTTTTCAGATCCTGGACTTCAGAAAAAAGAACTAAAACCAAACTGTGATCAAAACCTGACTGAAGTGTCATCAGCTACATTTACTCAAGTTATCACAACTAAAAGTTCACTAAATAAACTCCCTGACGTGTAAATATGAACAGTTTTATTCTGAAAAACAACTAAAGCTGTCAAATAATAACAATATTTACCTCCATATAAACCTAAACAACCCTAAACAACCTGACAGTCAAACTAAAAGTATAGATAAATGTACTTAAGTATCAAAGTAACAAGTAAAGATATCATGTTGAGGGATTACTTTGGTGAAAGTACTTGAGTAAACTGATATCAGAGTAAAAGTAACTCACACACTGTATTTAATGTTCCTGATCAACAGAATCATTGTTTGTTGTATTTCATCTGTTTGTGGGTAAAATCAGTAAAGTAATCTCTGATCCAGAATGTAATCTGTAACCAGCAAAGTAACTAGTAACTAAAGTTACTAAATAAATATTAGTAATGGTAAAAACTGTAGTAAGAAATGGAAATACTCCAGTTAAGTACATGAGGATGTTGAAAGAACTACTGAACGGTCAGACTGAAATAAAGATATCGTGTTAAATGTAACATTGGTAACTAAAGATTGTTGGGTGAACTGTTCCTTTAGGCTTTTTGGATGTTTATTATCATTTATTTATGATCTGATCTAACTTTTAGAACTTTTGTGAACAGATATTCGTCCAAAATGATTCTTTAAATAGGAAAATATTAAATTTGTATTGATAGGACTCTCAGCAACCGTCACAAACGTCCCCGTCCTGCACAAACCTGCGACAGAAACAATAAACCTGACCTTGTTTGTGAGCAGAGGAGCGACGGATCGTGACCCGGGCTCACCTGTGTTCTGACCTGCAGCAGGGTGACCGGTCACAGAGGTGTCAGCAGGTCACTGTGAGTGTTCTGTTGACAAAGCCCGGTTCAGACACAAACAGGGACGCTGCTGAACCTGAGCGGGGAGAGCAGGACTGTAGAGGACGTCTCCCTCCACAGATGGTCGACGTAAACAGGATTATTGATCCCTGCAGAGCCTCGGTCCGTGGATAAGTGCTTAATGAGCTCCGTGAATCATCCCATCCCACTTCAACTCGGCTTTGAAAGGACACGAAGAGAGACAGAAGAAAAGTGAACAACAGTCTGCAGAACAGGAAACACTGAAGTGACGGATCAGAGTTCTGTTGTAAACAAAGCAGAACTCTGTTCTTAAAGATATAATGTGAAAGATTTCTTCATCAAAATGTCTCAAAACGACCAGACTGCTGTTTTTTATGTTGTTGAGTTGTGAACTGACATTAAACCAAATGTTTCCACGAGTTCACTCAAAGGAAACTTTCTGTTGGACGCCTTCAACCCTGCAGTTCACCCAGAGGTGGCGCTGTTCCTGCTCCCGTGAGAAGACAAAATAAACGCTGGTTTGTCGATTAAACCCAGACGATGATCGTTTCTGACACGTTTATCTGACCAAGCTGCAGGTTTAATAGACAAACACCCGACAACAAAACAGTATGTGGACACGAGATGCAAACTTTGCTCTCACAAAAGCGATTTGCACCAAATCTCCAGGCTCCAACTCACTGATTGAACATTTTTACACTTAAATCCTCCAAAGACCGACTTCTCTAAAAGATGTTATCATTTAAAACTTCTCATAAACCGACCCGACTGTCTTCCAAAGGCAGAACTTCAGCTTCCACGCACACAGATGAGATTAAATTCTGTTGTTTAACGGTTCAGCAGTGAAGTATGACCACAGGAACATTGTTTTGTTTATTCTGAGGTTACTCAAGCGAGTGTTATGTAAAGTCCATTTCCCCTCCTGCTCCAGTCAGCAGTCGACATGACAGAACAGAACCACCCGACAGCTCCGGATCACTGCTGCAGTCGGGCCGATCAACAGGAGTGAAGAGAAATCAGCTTTTTAATCACAGATGTTATAAAATCATCTCTGAGTTCTGCTCCTGATTCTGATGAGACTCCAGGTGTTTATTCTCTCCACACTCTGCAGACGACTTCTGTTTTGTTTTGACGGAGAGAAAATCCAGCAGCAGAAATCACATGTTGTGCATTAAAGTAAAATGTTGAGGGACTTTACTGGACTCTGTTCTCCGCCTGCTTCTACTCCACCAGATCTCAGATTATCTCACAGATCTGTGAATGCATACATCTAAAGGAGGGGTTGTGTTTTATTTGTAAAATGTGTCACTGAAGGCGGGAAGAGAGATGTCAGATGGAAGATATAAAGGTGACTAACTGACTGCAGATCAGCTCAGAGCGACTGATGCAACATTCTGTAAGTGTTGAACTTCAACCGCCTGCAGCAGAAATTCTACCCCGACGGGTTTTGTTGCGCAGATGTCTGTCTGCAGAAACATCTGACCTGATTTCTCGGCTGGCACGTCTGACCTGCAGACTCTGCTGCACACTTCACTGTTCACTGTTTACATGCTGCTCGTCAGTCGTGGATCTGTTACATCACACACACGGATGTTTTGAAGCCTGAAGGTTTGTTTCAGAGCTCGCATACGTCAGCCTGAACCTCAGCCAATATCTCTGCATGTTTTCTGCATGCTGAATTTACAAGAAGGCACCAATGAGTTAGAATTTGTCACTGAAAGTGTTTCACAGAGTTTATAAAGTTTGTTTTAACTCAACAACTCTTAAAATCACTACATTTGTTAAGGAGGTCTGGTGATGTGGTGGTGACTGGTTCACTTCATGTTCTGATTTAATGCTGAATTTACAAGGACACAATGATTTAGAATTTGTCATAGAAAGAGTTTCATTATGTTTATAAAGTTTAACGCTACTCAACAACTCCTAAAATTAACTGATTTGTAAAGGGAGTCTGGTGAAATTGTGGATGATAGCTGGATTCATGTATTACATTTAATGCTGAATTTACAAGAAGGAGACAATGAGTTAGAATTTGTCATAGATAATGTTTCACAAAGTTTGTTAAGCTTCTCTTCATGAAACAACTCTTAAAATTAGGTGATTTGTAAAGGGAGTCTGGTGATATTGTAGCTACTGGTTGGATTAGTTAAAACAGTGTTCACAAACATCTGCTGCGGACCTTGGCAGGTTGAGAGAGCACAAACACATAATTTACATCACAGTGAACCACGTACAGATCAGAGTGGTGTATGTGGTCACATGCAGGTCAGACCACCTCAGACAGGTGGTCTAAGGTGGTCTGAGCAATCGGGTCTTCACATCTCTCAGAACGGATGTTGATACATAATGTTGGCAGTGACACACAAAAAGTTACAGACAGGAAACTCAAAAGTGAAACTGGAACAACGAGCATGTTTTTCAGCTTTAACTTTGTCCGAGTGAGCGGCGTGGAGCCAGAGGTGGAGGTGAAAGGTCGAGTGAACGCTCCAGTAAACTCACAGTGGACTGAAATGCTCTTAAACCTCGGCTGACCTGCGGGTCGGATCGGACCGATGACTCTGCACATAAACAACCATAAACCAGGAGGTCAAACGAGGTCTGAGAGCAGCGACAAGGTGAGCTGATGGAGACAAAAAGCTGCTGCTGGGTGGAGACAAAGACAATTAACGCAGTCAGCGAGGCGCATTTTCTTCTCGAATAGTAAAAAACAAACACATAAAACAACCTCAGAAATGTTAAAACCACGTAGAAAAACACCAAACCAGCTGTTGTGTGTGTTTTTATGTCGGCTTCAGCCAATCAGACATCGTGACCTCAAAATGCTGCAGGACTTTTCATGTCGCGTCCTCGGCAGATGTAGAATCAACAGAACGGAGATAAAAGAAGAAGCTGGTCATAAATCTGAGTCAGGTATCTCACTGGAGGAAGAAACTTTGAACTCGGAAAGAAACTCTCAAACTCAAATCTCTCAACTTCTCAGAACGGCTCACTGAGACTCTTTTTCCTTTTCCTGGCCTGGAAGATAATATTCACAAACTGATAACACAGTTATTAGTTTCAGCATTTGACAGGAAACATCTCGACTTTGTAGCGTTTTCCAAAACTCTGAATCACATCTCAGAGTCGTCCTCAGCAGATGGAGCAAGATGTGGTAATAACATCAATAACAACTGGCTATTGTGATGCTAATAGGTTAGCATTGAGCTAAGAGTATATCTGTGGCAGATAACATCCAGATTATTTAAAGTAACAACATTGTTCTTTCTGGTTGTTGCCGTCAGGGTAGTCTGAGTAGAAAAGCAACAGATCAGAAAACGATTGAGCTTCCTGAGTGGCTGACATGTTAACACACTTTTAGCTTTTATTTGTGGTTCTGTGACGTGTCAGTGCAGTTTGTCATCACGGGTTCTTTTCATAAAGTTCTCGAGCTGCGACCCAGCGGCTGAGGACAGAAACAAGTCAAGCACAGATTCATCTTCCAGTGAAACTGAATCCTGGTTTTTACATTTATTTGTGTCGTTACATCAGGAAGAAAGAACCTGTCGGAAACAGATCAGGACTTTGTGACATTCACAAATGACAATATAAAGACTTTTTTTAATGAACAGTAAGAAATCTGGATGAGATACAAAGTTGGCACGTTTAAACTGACATCTCGACTGTAAAGAAAAATGTGCTTCTTTACTTGTTTACATCTGATGCGACTCAATGTAGCATATTATAGTTATTTTACATTCAGACATGGAGCTCAGTGCATTGTGACAAAACATGTAAAAATCCTGTTGATTAGAAATTGTCTGATAAAAACTCCCGTAGCAGTTTGTCACGATCAACGTCCTGCTTCGACTTCAGAGTTCTTCTGTTTACGTGGCGACAAGCTGAAAATCGACAAGTCAGTCTGAATTCACATGAAGCAGTTTAATGAAGCATCATGAGGCAGAAGCTGTGAGGGTGAATCAGTCGCAGCTACAGTAAAATAAGAAGCTGGAGAAACGGTGAGAATGGTATCAGAACATATAAACATCAGTCCAAACCGACTCACCCCGAATTCAGAACTTCTTCCTGCTCATGTCAGATTTATTTTTGTAAATATATGTTCAGCATATTCTCAAGTCAAAATCATGTTTTTCAGTGTTTTTGTCTCGCCTGACTGATAACAAAAACTGAAAGTTGTACTTTTATTCCATCAATGATTGTTTGAAGTTTCATTTCTACTGCATATAAACATCGTCCCAATCATCAGTTTTCTGTCTCCTTGAAATTTTAAAGGTGTTTTAGAGTTTTGAACTTCCTGGACATCATTAGAAATGTTGGTGACTCATCCTGCACTCACAACTCTGTGACTTTACTCAGTGATCCAGGTGGAGCGGTGTCATGTTTTATGTTTTATGGAGAGAATACCTGCTGGTGTTCCCTCTGCTAGCCTGGAAAGTTTTACTTCTTGCTAAAGTAGCTGCTAACAAATGTTCTGCACCTCTGCACCGGTCCAGTTACAGTACCGAGGTGGTTTACGGAGCTTCCTGGTAGAGAAATACCGGCAGCTTTGTTGCTTAAGTAAATGCTAACTTCTAATAAATGTAAAGTTAGCTTCCGTTAGCTTGGTGAGCAGTAAAACCACCTTGGTTCTGTACTGAACTACATTCTGCGCTGTTGGCTGCTGCCTGTTTTGACAGGAAACAGGTAACTATGCAGAGGCAAACAGCACTTGTAATTGTGTTGAACTAAAATCCTCCTGTTTGGTAAAAGCTTTAAGCGATTGTGGGAAAAGAAGGTGTCTAATATCGCTGATTAAATGACTGTTGTACTTTTTATTTCCATTGATATATTAAAAAGGACCTATTGGTTTTAAGCACGTCACATTTTTGTAAACTCTGTTAGTTTTGTCCACATCAGGGTGACGTTACCGTGGTGACACCAGCCTCAGGATGCTGGATGAACCTGAGTTGAGCTCAGAGATGTTAAGAACTCCGTACCTGGAGTTTGGATTCAAGACATTCAGATCCAAATTAAAGCTTTGACCTTTTTTCTGGATTTCCTTTCATGATCTGTAAACAAAAGCGCAGTAAAACCTGTTGTGCCTCGTCTTTGAGCTTCAGCAAGATGGTCGATGGAAATGTGTCAAGATTAAGATTAAATAAACAGAGTTTCACTGAGTCGATCCATCAGGACTCAGCTGCTTCTCTTTGTGCAATGACAGAGCGTCCTCACTCGTCGTCTTTGGTCCTCCTGGCAGCTACAACGTCCCCGACGGCGTCCAGATTTCATCCTGAGAGTCCGAGTCGTCCAGTGCGAAAGGCCCTTTCCCTGATTTCCTGGCGCCTCCTCCGGCTCGTGAAGCGGCTCCGTTGATGTCGTTCAGCGGGACGTACGAGTAGTCTCGACGTTCAGGGAGGTGAACCGCCACCGAGCCGCGACAGGCCTGCACGAGGTGAACCAGCAAGCTGACTGACAGCAGCGAGGCCAGAGTGAAGGTGATCATCAGCCAGGTACGCCTGAGGACAGACAGACGAGGGGAGACAGGTGACTCACAGACAAACATGGAGGACGTCGTGTAGAGCAAAGAGTTCGATGTGAGGTGTAACCTGACAGTTGTTTTTTGTGTTTGTTTTGAGTGTCTGAACTTTAAGTTTAATTTTATTTTCATTATCAAATAATCTGATTATCATTTCCTTAAACTGGCTACAGACAACATGTTGCCTTCAAAGTCAGGTGTCTGGTGTAGAAGTTGCTCCTACAGAGGTCGCAATAAACAAGACAAATACAAAAGGCCTCTCTCCGGAGCCTGTTTTTGGTTTGTCCCTTCTTGGCTTCTGTAGAAACACAGCGGACTCTGTGTTAGAGGACCCGCTGCCTCTGCGGATATGAGACTCACAACGATTCTTAGTTTCAGCTGATTATACACGGATGGAAACATAAATATTAATATCTTAAATCAGACACACTGGAGGTTTTCACATTTTAGGATGATCTGTTAACACGCCTGCCTTTTTCCAAAGACGAGCACTCGGATGGTTTTTCGTATTCGACCGTGTGAAGCATCAGAAGCAGACAAAAGAAGTGAACGAGCAGGACACAACGCTCCTCTACAGACTGTGGGTCAAAATGTTCAAAACAGCTGGTGTTTAAAAAAAACAGAAACCTCCTTTTCCTCCATCTGTGACCAGAGTACCTGTTCACAAAGAGCCTTTTCCAGAAACCATAGCAACAGCTAACAATTCCTCACTTGCATATGAAAGCTAAGGAGGCAAATGAATGTGAAGGAGAGACGTGAAGCCAGAAGCGGGTCTGGACTCCATCATTCAGAGCAGGAGACAGAACTGATTATCCTCTGTTAAACATCTCACGTCACACTGTGAAATGTAGCACGGATCTCATTTCCTGCTTTATATGTAAATACATGGATCCAGAGAGAAAGAACATGTTCAACATTCGCAGAATTTACAAGAAGACACAAAGATGGTGTTTCGAGAAGTTTATAAATTGTCTCCAAATTCAACAACTCAAACTATTTCGTGTCAACTATCACCAGACTCCCTTAACAAATGTAGTGATTTTAAGAGTTGCTGAGTTAAAACAAACTTTCTAACGTAGTATGTAGTGATTTTAAGAGTTATTGAGGTAAAACACACTTTATAACATTGTGAAAGTCTGTCTCTGACAGATTCTAACTCATTGTGTCCTTCTTGTAAATTCAGCATTAAATGTAATACATGAAGCCAACTATTGACAACAATTTCACCAGACTCCCTTTACAAATCAGCTAATTTTAGGAGATGTTGAGTAGCGTTAAACTTTATAAACATAATGAAACTGTGTGTGTGACAGATTGTAAGTCATTGTGTCCTTGTTGTAAATTCAGCATTAAATCTTTCAGCTGAAGTTGTTTGTCTCCTTGTAAAAAGTGTCAGTTTGTGGCAGCATGTCTGTACCAGCCTGTCTGCTTCTGTGTCTAAAGTGCTAAAGTCTTACCTGCCAACACTGATCAGCTGTTTGAACACACTGTTTACACTGATTTCACCATTTACACTCCATTTATGAAAGAAGAAACATGTTATTGATCTAAACATGTCACATGTTACAAAGACACTAAACAGGAACAATATAGGCTACTTCTTTGTCCCCGTGGAGAAAGTCCCCAGACTCCCTTAACAAATGTGTCAGTTTAGTGAGTTGTTGAGCTGGAGACACTTTATAAACTCTGTGAAACTCTGTCTCTGACTCATTCTGCATTATTTGGACCTTCTTGTTCATTCAGCAAATGTTCTACATGAACTTCTTTCTGTCTTTGAGTAGAAACATGGAGTCTGTTTGTCTCAGTGATGGACGGGTTGATTTGCATTTATCACTGGACATGCAAATAAATGCCAAACTGATGGACTCGGGGCTGAGCACTTGGATGGATGGTGACACCAGGTCAGAACGGGCTCTTTGCCTTGGAAAACTGGTGATTTTATGAAAAAAATACTAAAAGACCAGAAGAATTAAATCTTTCTACTGTTTCCTCTAAGTTCTCTTTTCCTCACCTCACTCGGCAGAAGACAATCAGGAATGTGTGTCCAATGTGTTGAAGTCGTATTTTGAGCTAAAACATCTCAAAATGACAAAATTGTGACGTTAAAGGACGGACAGCAGAGGTGAGCAGGTCAGAGGTGAAGGGACACTTACTCTGTCAGATGAGGCTGCTCTCTGTGAGCTTCTTCATCTCGTCTCCAAAGTGCAAACATCTGTTCAGCTAAACAATGTCCAGCTGTGGAGAGAAGAAGAAGAAGAAGAAGAAGAGGAGCTGGGTAAATAACACATGGATGTTACTGAGAGTTAAAACATCTGAAAAGAGAAATCATTAATCAACACGTCCATGAAATAGATGCTTTTACATCTCCAGCTGAAGCTACAGGCTGTCAGACCTCCATCACCTCTGAGCTACAGAGGGCTGTGAGGAGGCTAGCTGGTTAGCATGCTAACTTCAGAGACGTCTTTGACAGAACGTCAACACGGTTGTTTCTTCACACTCACACGCTCATTTTTCGAATGTTTTAAACAAAAATTCTGGACATGTTTGACAAACTGCTCCTTTCAACAACAGAGCTGGAGGCGATTAACCTAGCTTACATGTAATTAGCGAGCTTTTGAAGTGCAGGCAGGTGTACGCATCCTGTCAGATGTTTTCTAGAATCTAAAGCATGTAAACAGAAGCCGGCTGTCTTGATCGACTCCAACGTGTCTGATACTGAACAGAGAGAGAGGAACGACCAGTTCAGTTCAAGACTCATACAGAAACATTTCCAGTCCTCCCAGTCGAGTCGTTACAGTGCGGCTCTGTTTGGACAGACAGCAACAGAGACGGAACTGTTTTTACTTCTCCTCAATGCAAACAGTCAAACATTTACTGTAGGAGAGCGACACACACACACACACACACACACACACACACACACACACACACACACTTAAACACAATGATAAACACTGTCGCTGTCTCTAACAAACTCTGATCAGCTTTTTTCCTGATCATGGACGCAGCCTCTATCCTCCCTAATTTACTGGTCTTGAGTCTGAAATGTGCTAAAAAAATTAGCGCAAGTCTCACACACACACACACACACACACACACGCACACACACACACACACACACACACACAATAACCTCTGTTTATAATAGAGCTGAGAACGAGGAAGAGGAAGCAGTTGATCGAGTCAAAAACCTTCATTCAGCTGAAACACCTATAGCTAATCATCACAGTGACCAGCTGAACAAACAGATTCAGGTGAACGTGTGTGTGTGTGTGTGTGTGTGTGTGTGTGTGTGTGTACCTCTGTGTAACGTGTTGTTGGCCTCTCCTCGCAGCGTGGCGTTACAGCTTCCTGTCTGCGGGTCACATGGACACAGGTCGTCACAGCGACACTCCTGAGCACAGGACGGGCCGAAGAACCCGAGAGGACACACTGACAGACGCGCGCACACACAAACACAAACACAAACACAAAAAATATGACAGAAAGTGAACAAACAGAAGTTTTATGTTTTAATAAAACCAGAATCTTCACATCTCAGTGGAACCGGGCGGGGAGGAGGTGGATTGGTTTCCGCTCTGACGACGTGGCTTTACCTTGTTCACATGTGTTGCCGTGGAAACCAGAGGGGCATGCGCATCGTCCGTGGACGGGGTCGCAGGAACCGCCGTTGACACAGCTGCAGGTCTGATTACAGCCGTCACCATAGAAACCAGGGATGCACACTTTAAACAAGGGAAGAAAAACAGTGTTACAATGACGGTGATGCTAAATGTTGTAATGTTTTTAGTTTTCTTAGCGAGCAGACAGCCGACTATCTGTACGGAGACATTTCACGTTTTCTTCAGTTGTCTCCAGAGAAGATCAAGAAATGTTCTGTTGACTCCAAAGCTTCACCTGAACTTATTCAAACTGTGTGCAAACAAGATGTTTCTGTCTTTAACCCACGAAATGATGATGAAGTGATCCTCAGTATGTGACCTTTCAACCTCTAGGATGTCTGATTACAACTGTTGGAAACATTCTACAAAACTAATTTCTCAAACAAACAGATTCCTGAGTGTTGGCACCTGATGGTTAACGTGTGAGGTGTGTTTGTGTTCTCTTAGCTTTGTGAAGACAAATGTGAGGACACTTTGGAGAAAGATTAAAGGGTAAACTTCGGTCACCAAAGGGACAATAAGTTCACGGGTTTATTGACGAGGCCGTTCCTCCTCTGTGGAGAAGATGACACATTTCTGTTCCCTTAGAGTTAAAAACAGCTCCCTGTTGGTCAGAATTCATCAAAGCTAAACTCGCCGTGAAGATGATCTGCAATCAGCTGATCAGAGAAACATGCCAGTGTGACGTGTGTGTGTGTGTCTGTGTGTCACCTTGGCTGCAGTTCTTTCCTCTCCATCCAGCATCACAGACGCAACCACCTGCATCACAAAGGAGACACACATGAAGCGGTGCAGAAACATCAGAGGCATAGAAATACTTGTGTTCTTGTTCTCCACCACCTGTTGTAGCTGAGCTCCACCTCCACACTTACCGGCAGTGCAGAAACCGTGCGGTCCGCAGGCTGGCGGCTGACACACCAGAGAGTCACAGGCGGCGCCCTGCCAGCCGTCCTGACAGCGACAGCGTCCGTCCACACAGTCTCCGTGTCCGCTGCAGTTTGCTGGCTGGCAGCGTCGCGGGTGAACGCACAGGATGGTGGAGACGCGGCGGCTGCAGCGCGGCCTGCTGCGTGGTTCACTGTCAGCGGAGGAATGGTGGAGATAATGAAAGGACAGAAAGAAACAAGTGTTGTGGTGGGAAGAGATCCGGAGCTCGAAGGCTTAAAACATCAAAAATGCCAATCACTAAAAGCACATCTGTCAGTGAAGCATTTCATGGTGAAGAAGAAGAAGAAGAAGAAGAAGAAGAAGGCCTTCAAGTGCACAGGAAGAAAAGACACACATTTAAATTCAGTTATTATCATAAATAAGGTCTTCTCAAATAAATAATGAATATTGTGGTTTCATGTTTCAGTCATTGTGAGAGTTGTTGCTCCAGAAATGTTTTGTGAACTACAAAACTTCTCCAGACTTTCCATCAGCATGGAGGGAGGAGGTGATGAAAGAAACCTTTGTTTAATTGGCTCACCAGGAATCAGAGGGGTAGCTGGCTAATGAGCCATCCATCACGTAGGTAGAAGACCCGCCTCCATCCAGATTTATGGCGTTGATGACTCCGTACTGCTTCAGAAACTCGGCCACCTCCCAGAGATTCATACTGCTCAGACACAAAATAACAACAAGTTGAGTTCAGAGTGAAATAGGAAAAACATTTTTATTCTGTCTTGCAGTGTATTGTAAGAGATGAAGCCAGTCAGTTCAAAAACAGAAGATATCCACGACATAAAGCTAACAGTAAAGCTATTACTGATGTAGGAGGGATGTCGGAGCGAGGCAGAGGTCGTCTGCAAGTGATTTAAAAAACATCTCAGGGCACGGATGTTATTAACCTGCTGTGAAGCACCAACTGGACGAGACTTCTGCCTCACAACAATCACTAATCACGTCTGCAGCCATAAATATTAATGATACAGCGAGCCCAGCTGATCAGCCGAGACCGGAGGAGGCTCTGAGAGGTGTGTGAGCAGCGGAGTCAATAACTGTCTCATGTTAAAGCTGCCATGTGAAAACAATATCATCGTAGATAACAACTACTGTGTATGGCACTGCAGCTGGATCAATGTGTTGTTAAAACAAGATGCAGCTTTTATTTTGTAGGCTGCCGTCGTCTGATTGCTGGAAGGACTTCCTGAATAAAAGGGGAATTTAAATGATGAAAAAGTATCCATGTGCACGAATATATCATCGAGATGCATCGAGAATCGTTGACAGCTGAATCTTAATCGAATTGAAATGTGAGGCCGGTGAAGATTCACACATCTAATCGTTTACTGTAAAAACATAAATGTTACAAATATGTGAATATGACACATGTTACACGCTAAGAGTTAGCTTGTTATCAATCAGATCAAAATGAAGTGATGTGTGCTCTGAGTGCAGAACAAGAACAACATGCCAGCATCACTGTGATTATCGTATATTGCTGGAAACAAAGAGTTCAGACTGATGTGATCCACGAGGGTTGGTGTGCGTTTGGTCTGATATCGAGCAGAGATTCAGAGAGGTCACCAAACATGCTCAGACACGTCAGCTTGTTGTGCTTTTCAAAGTGAGATCATTAACGCCAACACATCAATCTCTGCAGGGCGAAGAGGAAGTCAGATCAATACAATCGACTGGTGGAGAGATCTGAGTGGGTCGGGGTCACATCAGCTCCTCTCACAAACACTTCAGGAGATTAAAACGCGTTCTGCTTTTCTGTTCATGTTCTCCATCCCTTCTGGCAGCTTCCGCCATCTTATCTCAGTATTTCACATAGATATAATTTTCTTTTCGTACCACCAGCGAGACGAAGTGCACATCTACTGATGGACGTGAGGTCAGTTAACGAGGGTAACTAACGCTAGCCGTGGAAGAACGCCATTAATGTATTGGTCCCATGTTGTCACTAGCATTAGCTCCTCGTCCATGAGGAAGAAAGACGTTCCTACAGGAAACTGCTCTGTGGATGGTCTTCTTGTTTTGGGGTGAACTGTCCCTGTAAACGAGGAAACACAGCTCAGTCTTTTCGACCGCTGTTATGTCGTTTTCTGTTAAATTGCTCGATTGTATCCGTGCAACAACAATCAGCATAAATCCAACCCTGCATATTTTACTCCTACTTGGGGCACTTTTGTACTGACTGAAAGGCCAGTGAGTCACTTTGTGTTAATGGAATAAATTATCATATTTTTTCTCTCATTCACATCTGTGTCTGCTCCTTGTTTCCTCCCAGGAGGGACATCAACTGTCTCATCCACTCACTCTGTGTGTACATAAATAAAGAAAATATAAATAAATAAAATACTTTCATTTCTTTCATCTAGCTGAGTGGATATTTATCAGAGCGCAGGAGGCAGCTGCTCCGGAAGAAAGCATCAGGTAAAACCATCCTTACCCTCTTTGTCTGGTCTGTCCATCGATCTGAAACAGGATCAGTTTGCCCTCAGCGTCGTGGCCCACCGCCGTCCGGGCCGACACCACGTTTATGAAATCGAGTAAGGTTCCTGTGAGAGTGCAAGAAAAAGGTTTGTGTGTAAAAGAAAGACAGAAAGAAGTCCAACATCTCGTCCTCAAGAGTGGATCGATGTACTGAATTGCAACGAGGTGAAGTTGCACCGGATCAAATCCACAGTCCACATCTAAATCTATGACCAAACTGTCAGTGGTTGGATTGCATTATGGGTAATGTAGGCACCAGGTTTTGAGAGGAAAGAGGAAATCTCTGGCGTGGCTGCATCTTAATCATTGCAGCGAGCCATGGTGAGTGTGACCGTGTTACAGGAGCAGAATGTAACACAGGTGGACTCTCCCTCTTACAGGTGCCCAGAGACACAGACGATCAAAGTGAACATTCAAATAATGTTGATCGCAGGGACGCAGCATTAACAGATTTTGATTAGAGTTTGACTGATATGCAGTTTTAGGATATCAAGGAGTAAAACATTCAGAAGGAGATCAACATATCGGCTGATATACACACATTCTTTTGCAGTGATCCCTCAAATTATTTGGTAAATTTCTAGTCTGAGGAACAATCCTGGTTTTCATTTCATTCATGTGTTCCACAACACTCTGGATGTATTAAATAACACACGCATGTTTTGATAAAACAAACAGTCACGTCAAAGAGCAACTTTAGCAAAAAGGGACGGAAGAAATTAAAACCAGCACCTGTGCAGGTTTATCAGTCTGTGGTGGCCAGTGTACTTTTCTTTGCTGTGGTTTGTTGGGGAAGCAGCATCGGAGCCAGCGACACCAACAGACTCAACAAAACTGAGCAGGAAGGCTGGCTCTGTGATTGGCTGCAAACAGGACACTCTGGAGGCTGTGGTGGAGAGGAGGACACTGAAAAAACTGTTATCCATCATGGATAATCCTCTCCACCCTCTCCAACTCACACTGGTCAGACAGCGGAGCACCTTCTCCGGAAGACTGCTTCAGCTTCGCTGTCGTAGCAACAGATACAGGAAATCTTTCCTGCCACAAGCCATCACTTTATATAATAACTCTCTCACCTCTGCCTGACAGAGAACTCTGGTCTCTCTACTGTTCTGTTGTATATATTATTATTGTTATAGTATATTTTGCATATTTTGTTTTGTTGTATATATTATTATTGTTTATTGTTTATAGCACACTGTGCACTGTATATATACACTATGTATATATTGGATTCTATTTATGTGTTTTAAGTGTTTTATTTGCTGACCCACTACTGCTGTAACAAAATAATTTCCCAGTCTGGGATCATTAAAGTAATTCTATTACTATTCTATTAGGTGTCTTAACGTGGATCATGCTCTGTGTAGGACAGAAAGATTCTGCAGTGGGTCAATAAAACAGAACATCCAAAGAAAAACCCGTCTGTGCCACCGTCGGTTCACTCGGCTGTTATCTGGCAGAATGTACAGGACTTCTGCTGCAGCAGCACCAGACTACAGATTCATCCTCCACGTTCCTCTCTATGAAATAGTTTGTTTTGTTCTTGTTTTTCAGTAATGCAGCATAAAGGGACTCAAACTCAGTTGTTTTGCAGCCCAGGTGTTGAACAGATGAACCTTACACGTCATTTTGATGAGCATTGATTTATAGACAGTGCGGTCTGACAGCTGTGCAGCCAATTCTCTTTGTTGGCTTAATGTTTGTTAGTGTACAACAGTTAATAATGCACCACATCATCCCTTTTCTTGAGAGTACGAACACCACTCAGTGTAGCTGAGGCTTCACAGTTCAAACACTGTGAGGTTGATAGTAAAATTAGTTTATCGCTGCATCGACAGGGTTGGTTGATCCAAATATGCAACACCATGCCAACAGTAGGTGTACACAGAGATCTTCTACCCTGATAATGAGTTCAAACAAAGCTGAGGTCAAGTTTCAGCATTATGTAAACGATGACAGATGAGTTCTGGGAAACTCATCCTTGTTTGTTTAACGTGTGTGTGTTTCTATCCCTGATCAGTGTGTAACAATAAAGCCGAATAACATTCAGAGACTCGCTGCGTACTTTGGTTGGTGACACAGTTTCTTGACACTGTTCATCAAACATGGCAGCGTTGTGTTTTGGTGGCGCCACTGAGTCACGTCAGGTCCCAGACGAGCTCCCGTGTCATGCAGACGGCAGCGCTCTGATAGAGATGCATAATTACTGGTGAACTGAAGCTGATCCAGTTTCTACCTCCCAGTCTGGGCCGGGGTCAGGGGAACTGATCCTGGACCAGGTGAACTGATCCTGGACCAGGGGAACTGATCCTGGACCAGGGGAACTGATCCTGGACCAGGGGACGGGACTCTGCTGATGAGTTATTGTCACTCAGTCTGTTGAACTGGAATTCAGAGAAAACCTTGTTCCAGGAAAACAGGTTTATGACTTTCGTTCAGAAACTAACTTCATATAACAGATTTAACTTTATTTTAACCTCCAGTTTAATTTACTGGTCAGTTTTTCCTTTTTACGTGCAGAATCCTTCACACGAACAGGAAGCTGTTAATTGTTTGCTCTTTGGAAGTGAATATACTGTGTGTACCAGTGGCGGCTGGTGACTGAAAAAATTGGGGAGGACAGGAGGAAAACCAGTCCACGGTGTCATGTTATTTTATACAAGTCAACTAATTAACCCTACTTTCTTATATTCAATGAAAATTAAGCAATAAAACAATGACTTACAAGACTTCTTTAAAAAAACATTTCATTAAAAAGCTAATATACATGACAAAAAAAAAAAAAAACTTCTATCTCTTTCGGGATTTGAACCCCAGTCACCTAAATAGCAGGCAACTGCGCTACCCCCTGTGCTATCTTAGCACTCAATACATGATCTTCACGACAGTGGCTTTGTTGCTGCTCTGTATTGTGTGCGCTGTAACTGTGTTGTTGTCCCGGTCGTGCCGCTAACATTATGTCCTCCAGCAGGACGAACGAAAGAAATGAAACTTCTCTCTGATTTCTCCTAACAGTTTTTTTCTTTCAGAAATGTGCTTATATTTCCTTGAAACCGATTCCAATATCGCTGAAAACTCCATATTTCTGTCCGAGCATGGCTGGCAGTGAAAGCTGTAAAATACATAGTAGTATTTTTTGTTTACGGTTGTATAAATGTGAGAATGAAATTTGGGAACTGTTATTGGACCAACCTGCTGTCAATCTTGTATTCTGGTTGCTGATTGGTAAGGGAGGACGTCCTCCCTTAGCGCGTCAAATGACGTGTCTTAGCCAATCATAGATCAGCATGAAAAAATCTTAAATGCATTGAGTCAATAGAAGGAGATCCCTCCCACGGAGGACAGAAGCCCTCCGTCCTCCTCTAGCCCCCACCTTCCTGCTCCCTGCTCCTCTCACAGACTGCTCTGTCTCCTCCGTCTGCTGCTGTCGCTGTTCAACCGTTTTAAGTGGATTTTCTTCCAAAGAAGAAACTTTTTTTAATGATATAATATATATATAATATTTTATAAATGATACTGAGATTTGGTAATGATTTATTTCAACCAGTTACTTTTTCTTAAAAAAAAAAAATTGATCTTCCTCTTGCCTCTCAAAAATAGAGGAGGACCAACCTCCTCTGCCTCTATGGACGAGCCTCCTCTGGTGTGTACCTGTTTCCTGTGTCTTGTCACACTCGGCCGTCAGACTCTGGTTGATGTAAACTTCACCGTTCCTCAGCAGCCACACCACCCCGCTGACCAGCTGGACGAACGGGTTGGACTGGTCCAAAACATCTTCCTGTGACAGATACCTGGAAGGAGACGACATCGCAATAGAGTGAACTGAAAGTGATGCAACTGGTGATTATTTTCTAGATTAACTGATTAGTCGTTTGGTCTATAAAGTCAGAAAATGGTGGAAAGTGTCGATCCAGTGGCTCAATATGTGGTTCTGTAAATGTCTTGTTTTTGTCCACGACCCAAAGATATTCACTGTGTTTACTGTCATATAGGAGGAAAGAAACCAGAACATATTCACATTGAAGAAGCTGGAAACAGAATGTTCACTAGCTTTATGCCTCGGAGTGTCTCGCTTTCAATTCAAAATCAAAAATCAATCACAGCTAACTTTTCATTGATCATTGAGGTCGAGGGCCGTTATCAGTTTAAGATCAGGATCAAAAATACTTCATTGATCCCCGGGGGAAACTGGTACTCTGTATATAGAGTTTAATATAAAGAGAAGACATCAGGAAGTATGGAATAAATAAAACATATAATAAATATCTCGATATCAGCCGGTGTGTAAACCGTTTAGAGAACACAGCGTGGTGAACGATGCTCGGGGTGATTTATTATTATTACATTTAGTTTACTGGTTCAGAGCACTGACGTCATTTTAGACATAAAGTTAATCGTTAAACTGAAATATTCTGCCTCTAATACATATTTTTGTCAGAACTGTTTGATAACCACACTTGAGGAATCACTGCAAAAGAAAAAAGAAATATGTGTACATCGGCCGGAATGTTGATATGAGAAGTTTTTACTCCCTTATAACAACATGTGTCCCAAAATCTGTGTATCGCTCAGGCTCTAAACTATATACAGAATATGTATTTACACGTAGAGATGCAATTGCTTCTAGAAATAGAGATGTGTGATGTGCCAAGTACGACACTGTAACTACAGCACAGACTGATGCTGCAGTGTGTAACAGCTGACAGCAGTTAACAGCATAAATAAATCTACATAAATGACACAAGAACATCGCAGCTGATACGGCACCGAAACACTGAAGGAAAACTGGTGAGTTGAAATGTCTTCCAGTGTTAATAAATGCTCCATAAATCACACTGCAGCTCTGTGGCTCTGACCAAGTCGATGATGGGCGTGACACCAAAGTGCTGGTTGTGTTACTGCAGAAACACAACTCCGTGACCCTCCGGTTATTTATATTCAGACTCTGTTACCTCAGCCCAGGGTGAGGAATCACCTCACCTGATATCACCTCACCTTAAATAACATCCAGCCGAGAGTGTTCTTCGTCTTTATAAACACAGCTTCAGGGTCAGTCTGGTCAGATTGTGACACGAGCTGCTGAACTGGAGCTGACGGGAGTTTGTGCATTTCATCATGTTTTGTCTGTGTGATGGTTGGTAGTTAGAATCCTGCTCTGTCTGTCCTGCACTTTGAGCTCAGCAAGCAAACTTACTGAGTTTGTTGTAACTCAACTCAACAAAGCGACGTAATCCATGACAAGTCTTTCCAACCGCCGAGTTAATCGACTGTCCTTATCTGACATCTCGATGGCTGCAGAACAGATTCACACGTTCCAGGTTTTATCTCGGTATCGTTCACCTGAACTGACACTGAACTTCAGTCAGCCGGCTTGTTTTTCAGCACGGTTGTTCAACCAGGAAGAGTTCAGGTGAAGCTACTTACATTAATGATGTCTCTGCTCGATTGTTGTGTCCCGGTGAGTCGGGTCAGAGAGCCGGCGTGAACTGTTTTTAGGCCTTAACACCATCAATGCAGCGCAGCTATTAATCATGTTAATATTAATCATGGACTCTTCTGGTCCATTAAATCCAGTTCTGGGAATGACTGATCATGTTTCTGTGTTTTCTGAGGAAAAATGTTGTTATCAATAATAGTTCTCACAGGACTTTCTGCCTCAACGTCACAGGTAAATAATTCAGTGAAGAGAAGTACAGACAGAAGAGGTGTCTGATGATCTGCATGGAGGGTTTTTATACCTGCAGCTTGTGACACTCAGAAATTAGAACAGTCCGTGAAATGATCGCTGCAGATCATAAAGCCGGTCCCACTCACTCACCTCTGCCTCTGGGGTCGGGTTGCCATGTTTCATGACACATATCTCACACAGAAACTGAGAAACCCTCATTTGATTTGTATCACAATGAGATCAGGAGATTAATAGGATCTGGGGAGGGTGAGTTCTGATTAGTTTTTGATTTAGCGAGAGAAGATAAAGATAGCAGAGGCAAAAAAATCTGATTTCTAACAGATTAATTTCCACGTTTAGACACACGTGTCTAATCTGTGCCCCCAGTGAATGAATCACTTTTAACAGGTGGATGAAGCAATGTTTTCTTTTTTAAATTAGAGGGAGGTTTGTTTTGAGCCCGACTGACCAGCAGCACAATGACTGGTTGTATCGAGCTTGTGGTTTCAGCTTTCTCTGAATATTTGACCCCAACACCCACTGACTGTTGCATCATGGAGGAATTCCAGAGATGACTGACCTCAGGTATCAAACAAACAAGTCAAATTGACTTTTCCATGGTTTGTAGACAAACTGTGTTTGTTTATGTGGTGGGTGAGAGCTGACCTTACAGTGGCAATATAAATATCCACATCTAACCCTGGAGAGAGTCGCAGAGTGTCGTTAGAATGATCCGTCAGCAGCCTGTTTTAAATGTTTGGTTAATTTTTAATGAGCATAATAAAAAGAAGATGGTGTTCTTTGTCACTCTGAAAGCAGGTTGGATTGGTTGTACTGGTGCAACAGACGGTCATGTTGACATAGATGCATCATCTGTGGCCTGTAGTTCATTAAATTGAACGAGAGGTTTCTGGCCGGTGTCAACAGAAAGTCACTAAAATGCAAATGTGGTTTATTTGAGATAACAGCTGAGAGGAGGACGGCAGCGCGGTGAGGCGCGAGGAGACATTTCACAAAGAGGTCAGCTGCAGACGAGCAGAAAGAAGGGACTGAAAGTGGTTTGTGATATGTAAAATGTAGTTTCTAACACGTTTCTACACTGATGGTAGCTCTGTGACATATCAAAATAAAAGCCTGAGAATACTGTTATCTCCAAAAGGGGGTGTGGGCAGTTTGGGAACTTCTGTCTTACCCGAACACCAGCGTGCCGTCCCTCCTGATTCCAAACTGGGCGTTCTGCACACCGTTGCTGTCCTGCACCTTTCTGCCGTCGCTCACCACGTTGCCCAGACACTGGCCGCCATTTGTGTTGAAGAAGCCGGCGTTCTGGGCGTACAGACACCCGGCAGCCTGGGCCGTCTCCTCCACAGTAGCCCTCTTACTCATCCCGCAGCCACCCGGCCCGCCCGGCTCCAACACCGACACCGTCCTCAGCGGGTCCTGGACCACCGTCATGTGACCTGGGAACAAAGATGAAATGGATTCTGCTGCTTCAGTGACATCAAGTCAGACGGACCTGAATGAAAACATTAAGCAGCATCTTCTCACCTCCGTACATAACAATATAATTTATTTTATTCAGTGTCGTCAAACAGGCAGTATGTTCTCGTTTTTAAGTTTAATAGAATTCCTACTTTCATCCTAGACGATGCACTACAGCAGCTGACAAATGATGCTCTTTGTAAACACTGTTTTAGGTCAGCTAGTATGAACTGATCAGAGGTCAGGGAGTAAATAAATAAATAGAGGATCAATAAATCGGAGGTTGATCAAACACAAATCACATCCAGGTTCAAACACAGACTTTGTGTGACTCGCTCACTGACCGTAAACCCATCTGGAGCCTCCCGGCACTACCGGCTCTACAAACACCGTGGACTCGGCCACCGGCAGCCCGCTGTGGTTGCTGGAGGGCCGGCTCTCATGGGTGGTGTTGCCATAAAGGACGGACTGACAGTCCCTGACATGGCGATGAGAGTGGGAGGGGCCGTGGCCGTGGGCGTACGGCAGGAGGAGGTCATCGTCCATAGAGACTCTACACGGTGAGAGGGACGGGTTAACAGAATGTCAAGTGAAACAGGAAAAATTAAAATAACAAAATAATGAGCCCAGCTTATGATGCCCACGAGACCCCAAGAGACCTCTGTGAGCAAGAAACACATTCCCACAACCCTAAAAGAGCTAAAAATAACTTCACTGAAATCCTCTGGGGGACGCTGCGAGAGTGGAAATATGTTTTCAGTGCTGATAAATAAATCCTGTGTTGTTTCAGTCTTAATGTTGGCTGTAGATTTCATCACACGGCCTCCGTTGGTCAAATCTGGTTTCATCACATGAAGGAATGTGTTTTCGTTGTGGTTTCTCTCAGGATTTGTGTGTAGAAACAATCCATATCGCTCCTCTGTACTGTAATGTTGAACTTTTACAGCATATTTCTCTTTTTGGTACGCTACAACTCGACAGTCATTCGTGCTCGGAGGGGGTCCATTTTTAAATGTCAGAACAATGATGATTAGGACAAACTGACAATGAGTGTTGTGTATTTAACAAGAAGCTTTACTGCAACCTTTGAACTGTTTAGATCTTTCAAAAGTCAAACTTAATGACTTTGAGACGACACATTTAGATGTTAAAATTGGAAGAATACTTTAATGGAGGGTGATTTTTTTCTCATGTTAACTTGTTTTAGCTTGAGGTTTTGCAGAGAAAATCTGTTGCCGAATCAACCAAACACATTTGCATATCACTTATTGGAAAAACCACAGTGTTGGGATCTGGTTTAAAGGAAGAGTTCACCCAAATCTAGACTATTGTTGGAGCTTCACAGCAAAACAGCATTCTCCTAAAAACAACTGAAGTAGCTGGGGATTCATTTTAAAACGGGAAAAACAACAACGAAATCATTAAAGGCTGCATTAAGATGTCTTAAAATCATTTTAAAGAATACGTTATTCACACCTTCAACACGCAGTCAAACCTTTTTAGCTCAACAGCTGCCGCGATGATTTCAGCTGTAATAACATCTTTTTAAATCAGTTTGGGATCTCTTTGAGCTTCTGGAGACTTAGATTACAGCGGACGAGCTTTATGGAGCCATTTTAGTTTTTTTGGTTGTTTCTTCCACAAGTCTCCAGCTACTTCTGTTTTTTAGGAGAATGCTGCAACGCTGTTTTTCTGTGAAGCTCCGGAAATAGAGAAGATGATGCGATTTCTTTGCTTTGGATTTTATTTTGCACATTCTCTTATGTCCTATAGTTTGATTACTCTACTGACGTTTCATACACAAGCATGTATGGTGTGATGTACATGTTAAAAGAGCAGGGTGGGGTTTTATTTATCAGGGAAGTTGTTAAGCTGAGGTGGTAAACAGCCCACATCATGATGCCTTCAGGTCGATGTATTAGTCAATGATGCACTTAACAACAAACACTAAATATTAACCAGTGCCTCTACCGAAGAGCTTAATCTAAATGTTTGTATTTCATATAAGTGTAACGGCTTTTATGTAAGAGGAGACTGTATTGGAAACAGACTGAGAATGTGTCGTTCAGCGGCGCCATCTTGTGTCCACGGCGCCATCTTGTGGCCAAAGTTTCGAGCTGCAGCAGCCTTTTTCCACACAAAATGTCAGTTCCTCGATGAGTGAAACTAAAACGTGATGACATGATTCATCTTGTGACTAAAACTTTGGTTTAAAACATTTGTAACTACCATTAAAACACGGCGGTAATTAACTGTAGGCGACGGAATGCCATCAATGTTAAAGGTGAAGCTAAATAAACTAGCAACAGTAGTTATATTTTACATTATTTGAATTTCAAGTTGTTTTTACGTGATGTCAAATAAGAGGAGTAAAGGCCTCGATGTGTTTGAGGTCAGTCGGTCACATTTATGAACTTCGTCCTCTGATAAGATGAAATCTTAACAGCTGCTGTTGCTCAACAGCTGGCAACTTTCAGTGTGTTAGCACGAATGTGTTTACACAACGCAGGAAGGTTCCGGGTCATTAGGTTAATTACATGTTATTATTCTGTCCTTTTTATCCAGCTAATGTTAACTCTAATACGGCTTTTCTAAAAGGAAGTGAAACAAGTTTGGACCAACTCCCCTGAAGTCTCCAGGCTCGGCTAACAGCTAGCAGGCTAACATTAGCAGCTAGCCGAAACAGGAACCGACAGTCTTACCGGGTGTTTTTGGTCTCGGACAGCCGGACGTAGAGGCACAGCAGCAGCCACAAAAACAGACATTTCACCGACACTGCTGCCATATGAGGTGGAAAACTAGCCTGTCAAACTCCGCTCTGCTGCTGCTGGTTCCCACATCATCCAGCTAGCACACGGCAGCAATGTAAACAAAGGCAAACTCCCGACTTCCGGTTCCACTGCAAAATAAAAGCCGTGATAGCAAACAGTCAGTCAGCAATTTTGTCAAGGTATTCAAAATAAACGTCAAGTTTGGAGTTCAAATTGACAAAAATTAGTTACATCAAACATAAAGTGATCATTTTGACTTATCTTATTAGACACAAACCGTAAACATTCGTATATTTTCCAGTGCTGACATGAGGATCCTTATTTTGTCATTTTATATGAGCTAATTTTGATCTTTCAGTCACATTTTTGGGGCGTATCAGCTGTCAACAAATATAGGTCTGCTTTCCTGATGTGTAGAAAAACATTTATGTGCAATCCACTTTAACGTTTAGACTCACTGCATATGTAATATGTTGCCCAGGGTTTTTTATATGCAGGACTGTGCAAAGACCCTCAGTCGAACAAAGACATTCAATTAATTGACAACTCGATTAGTTTGTTAATTTTTTTTTGTTTACCATTTTTCAAACAAAAATGTCAGACATGTGTTGTGAAATGTCATGATAAACACAAGAAATGATGACAAACATAAAAACAATTAAAGATATACACAGTTAAAACTGTATAAGCTGCAAAGTCAACTACTGATAACATAATGAGCTGCTTTATATTAGAATTCAAGATTTAGTAAAAAGTGGTTTTATAAGGCACGCTTTTAGATTCTTGAACATTTATGGCCTGTTTTTCTCAAACATATTATATTTAATGATTTCTACAATTAAAAGACCAATTAAAAGGGGAAAAGACAGAAAAACTTTATAGAACACATTTGATTGCAAAGAATGTTATTCTGTTCTCCAAACTAGCAAAACATAGTATGGTTAGCAGGAATAAGGTGCATTGTGTATACATCTATTTATTAACATATATAAACATGAGATGATGCAATGTATGTGGAAACACAAAATAAATAGCAATGAAGCAGAGAGTATAAAAACAGCAATAAAAGTGATCAAAGTGTAGTGATTGATTGAAAGAAGGTGCAGCTGTGATGGTGCAGTTAAACATTTACAATGTCTGTGTTGTGCTTTCAGCACTACATGATGAGTAAAAGTTCTCTGAGGAGAAAATGTTGAAGAAATAAAACATTTTCAAAAGTGAAAATACGTATTACTTTTTTAGACTTACAAAATGTGTTCATGTTAGGCTTTTATTTTGTAAGAAAGTCGATATTTCCGGTATTGTTGACGTGATGAAGTGACTTGACAACGTGCTGTCACATGACTGTCTCCCAGTCCTGACTCTAACCTGTTCTGACATGAAGAAGAACAGATATGTAATTATTAAATATGATGTGTTTATGCTGCTGCAACATGAATCAGACAGATTATAGAAACATGCAGCCATGAGCAAAGTCTGCAGTCGTACATGATTCACAGAACTCCTCCTCTTCCTGGAGCGACTCTCAGCCCTCTTCTCTCTATTTTCAAAAACTGCAAGCTCCACCCTGCACATGCAACTCAGACGGTTGCTGTGACTGAGAGGTGAAATGGCTCAGAAAGCAGTTCAGCTGGACCGAGAGACTTTCTCTTGTCCGATCTGTTTGGACCTACTGAAGGATCCGGTGACTACTCCCTGTGGACACAGCTACTGCACCAACTGTATTAAAGACCACTGGGACACAGAGGATGAGAAGAAAACCTACAGCTGCCCTCAGTGCAGGAAGAGCTTCACACCGAGGCCTGAGCTGCTGAAAAGCACCATGTTAGCAGTTTTAGTGGAGCAGCTGAAGAAGACTGGACTCCAAGCTGCTCCTGCTGATCTCTGCTATGCTGGACCTGAAGATGTGGCCTGTGATGTCTGCACTGGGAGGAAACTGAGAGCAGTTAAGTCCTGTCTGCAGTGTGTGGCCTCTTACTGTGAGAAACACCTGCAGCCTCATTATGAATCAGCTGCTTTAAAGAAACACAAGCTGGTGGAGCCGTCAGAGAAGCTCCAGGAGAACATCTGCTCTCGTCACGATGAGGTGATGAAGATGTTCTGCCGTACTGATCAGCAGTGTATCTGTTATCTCTGCTCTGTGGACGAACATAAAGGCCACGACACAGTGTCAGCTGCAGCAGAGAGGACTGAGAGGCAGAGAGAGCTGGAGGGGAGTCGACACAACATCCAGCAGAGAATCCAGGACAGAGAGGAAGATGTGAAGCTGCTTCAACAGGAGGTGGAGGCCATCAATGGCTCTGCTGATAAAGCAGTGGAGCACAGTGAGAAGATCTTCACCCAGCTGATCCGTCTCATGGAGGAAAGACGCTCTGATGTGAAGCAGCAGGTCAGATCCCAGCAGGAAACTGAAGTGAGTCGAGTCAAAGAGCTTCAGGAGAAGCTGGAGCAGGAGATCACTGAGCTGAAGAGGAAAGACGCTGAGCTGAAGAAGCTCTCACACACAGAGGATCACAACCAGTTTCTACACAACTACCCCTCACTGTCAGCACTCAGTGAGTCTACACACTCATCCAGCATCAAGATCCGTCCTCTCAAGTACTTTGAGGATGTGACAGCAGCCGTGTCAGAGGTCAGAGACAAACTACAGGACGTCCTGAGAGAGACATGGACCAACATCTCACTGACAGTGATGAAAGTGGATGTTTTACTGTCACAACCAGAACCCAAGACCAGAGCTGACTTCTTAAGATATTCATGTGAAATCACACTGGATCCAAACACAGCAAACAGACTGCTGTTATTATCTGAGGGGAACAGAAAAGCAACATTAATGATAGGACAACAGTCTAATTCTGATCACCCCGACAGATTCACTTGGTATTCTCAGGTCCTGAGTAGAGAGAGTCTGACTGGACGTTGTTACTGGGAGGTGAAGTGGAGAGGAGCAGGAGTTTGTGTAGCAGTCGCATACAAGAATATCAGGAGAGCAGGGAGCTCAGATGAATGTGGATTTGGACACAATGACAAATCTTGGTCATTAAATTGTGACCCAAATATTTGTGAGTTTTGGTACAACAATGTCCACACTCCCATCTCAGGTCCTCGGTCCTCCAGAGTTGGAGTGTACCTGGATCACAGAGCAGGTATTCTGTCCTTCTACAGAGTCTCTGACACCATGACTCTCCTCCACAGAGTCCAGACCACATTCACTGAACCTCTCTATGCTGGACTGCGGCTGCGTTTCTTTGAAGACTCTGTTGAGTTTTGTAAACTGAAATAGACAGAAGACATTTAAGGGACACTGAGTTAAATCATTCTCATGTTGTCTTCATGTCTGTTGCTGATTGTTGTGTCATGTCTTCAACTGTCAGTCAAACTTTGTGGGCGGTACTTTGACGCCTCCTGGTTTGTTGCTCTGTAAATGTTTGAGGTGTTTTCAGGTGACACTCCTTCCTGTGTCTGTTTAGCCACGGAGGCTCTCACTGCTCCTGATGAGGTTTGTTGACCTCCACTGATTCTTCTTGTTAATAAAATGTGAGCGTCTCTGTGCTCTAACTGCATGTTGAATATTTGTTCTGTAAATATCCAGATCATAATCAATAAGGAGATGATTGATGAATGTGTTGTTGGTCGCTGAGATTCTGCTCAAACAAACTGTTCAGATGAAGTGAATCATGAATAAACCAACATGAACAAAGTTTCTTCTTGTCGTCTTCATTCCAGGGTCTCACACAGAGCTGATGGAGAACATGTGACACTAATATGAGAGTATAACTGAGGCAGTTTTCCTCCTGAAACACCACAAAGTTCACAGTTCATGTTCAGAGCTGAAGCTGTCAGAAAATCATCAAATGAATGAACTTTTCTTCACATTTGGTTTCAAGTATTTCCACGTTGTTGAATCATAACTCTAGAAGTCAGAGAACTTAAAAACCCTCAAATCTCACATTCCTAAATACTATTTACAAGCTGAGAGCTGATGTGAATAATATCTGTAAAGGTGAAACTCTCCTCTCCCATCTTTCCCGTGTGACCTGAATGCAGCATCAGTGTTCCGGGCTGTGACTCCTGTGAACAAAGTGACACAGTGTGATGTTCCATATATTTAAATGTGTCTTTACTGATGTTGTTTGAAGCTGCCAAAGGCTCAGTGAAGTTTCCACATGTCTTCCTGCAGTGAACATCACAGCAGGTTAACAAGTGAACTGTGAAAACTGATGCAGGACACAAGAGGGCGCCGTCATCCTGCTGACCAGAGATGTAGTGGAGGTTAAAGCAGCTCCGCTCACTTTGTCTGCAGCTTTTAGTTCAAGGAGACATATTCTGCTCATTTTCAGGCTCATATCTTTATAAACTTTGCTCTTCAGTCTTTCTGAGTAGCAAATCTCTCAGTGACTTTTGTGCTAAAGTCAGGAATGTTCTGTATCAGGTTTTTCTCCTTGGAGAGCACAGCCAGTGTGTTCAGGCGGTCTTGTGCGTTCATGGTGTTCCCAAGGAATGTTGTTATCCTCTTTAAAGTAAAGAAGCACCTCTCTGACTCTGCTGTAGTCATCGGTGTGGTGATGAGAATCTTAAGAAGACTTACAGTCTCACTGAATGTGTCCTGGAGGTTGTTTTTCCATGAAAACCTGCATGACAGCCAGCACACCACTGCAAGCCTTGAACTGTTCATTTTCACAGACCAGGAACATTTCTGTCTTCAGCTTGGCCTCATCCAGTGTCAGATAGGCTTCCAACAGTGGTTTCCAGTGCTGAATCAGTGAACTTCACGCTGTGTTGGGGGAACAAGTTTCCTAGCAGCAGAGTGGCACTGATGAGGTGCTTGGTGAAAGAGAACCTCTCATTGGCACGCCTCAGAATGGTATCACATAGTTTTGGACCAGTACGGTCCACGGTGCAATAGAAGAAGATGGCCTGGTCTGATGAATCATGTTTTCTTTTACATCAAGTGGATGGCCAGGTGGGCGTGCGTTGCTCACCTGGGGAACACATGGTACCAGGATGCGCTATGGGGAGATGGCAAGTCGGTGGTGGCAGTGTGATGCTTTGGGCAATGTACTGCTGGGAAACCTTGGGTCCTGCCATCCATGTGGATGTTTCTCTGACATTTACTACCTACCTAAGAATTGTTCCAGACCATGTATACCCTTTCATTAAAACGATATTCCCTGATTGCTGTGGCCTCTTTCAACAGGATAATGTGCCGTGCCACATAGCAAAAATTGTTCAGGATGGTTTGAAGAGCACAACAACAAGTCTGATGTATTGACTTGGCCTCCAATTTCCCCAGATCTCAATCCAAACGAGCATCTCTGGGATGTGCTGGACAAACAAGTACGATCCATGGAGGCTACCAACATCTTGGTGCCAGATACCACAGCACATCGTCAGGGGTCTAGTGGAGTCCATGCCTCGTTGGGTCAGCACTTTTTTGGCAGCAAAAGGGGGACCAACACAATATTAGGCAGCACAAGAGTCAGTCTCAGAAAATAGAGACAATAATGAAAAGATATTGGAAAGAATGAAATAACAATTTGAATAAAATATATAATAAAACTATTAGAATAGAGATAACATACTATATACAGTAACTGTCCTTGTATGTACATAACTTGTGCAATATACAAAAAGTCTGTTGATAGATAACATGAAATTGTTTGAGTTGTTGAATTAGGAGACGACTTATAAACTTCTGGAAACGCCATCTTTATGTCTACTAGTAAATTCTGCAAATGTTGTACATGACATTTGTGCACTCTGACTGTAGGTCCAACAGTGATCTTGGTTAGCCCCTCTCTTTTTGTTTTCTGTAAAGTGAACTTCTGGCCTGTTGACGGGCAACTTTAGCTTTGACACAACTATACATTGTCCTTTGGTGGGGGGCAGGATGTTCAGTTTTGTCCTCATTGGCCATCCTCTGAGGAGCTGGAAAGGAGATTCTCCAGTTGTGGTTTAGGGTGTAGCTCGGTAGCTGTGAAGCATTTCAGTCACTACAGGCTTCCATGGTTGCTTGGAAGCCTGTGCTGTTTGAATACTATCTTTTAGCACTCTGTTAAAGCGTTCCACACACACGTTTTCCTGAGGGTGGTATACACTTGTTTCAATGTGCTTAATGCCATGTTTGCTCCGGAAATCAGCAAAGGCAGAGGATGTGAACTGGGGCCCATTATCAGTTGTCACAGTACAGGGGTTTGCTTCACAAGCAAAGACAGAAATTTGGAATGCCATGACAGTAGGTGTTGTAGCAGTGGGAGTGAACGCTACCGTAGGCTATTTACTGAAATAGTCAAAGAGGGTGATAGCAAACCTGCTGTCATAGGCTCCACTTTCAAACAGACCCACAATGTCAATACCCACATGTTGTTGTCCCTCTGGGAACTTGACTGGTTGTAGTGGGGCAGGAGAAACACTGGCAGTTTTGTCGCATGCCTGCAGGTTGTGCATGATGACAGAATTGTTTCGACCAGATCGTCAGTATATGGCCACCAGTAAAGCTCTCTTAGGCCTGATGTACTTCATGGGCAAGGTGCACAGCCCTTGCCCGCAGAGATTTAGGAACCTCCAGGTGTGTTCCTCTGAATATCAGTGGGGCCTCTGTTGCCAGTTCATGATGGACAAGGAAGTAAGGTTTCACCTCCTCTGGAAGAGACCTTTTCACTTTAGGCCACCTTGCCAGGATGATCTGTCGCAGCATTGCAGCATTGCTCAGAACAGTCCTCACATTCAGCCTTGAAATCCAAAAGTGGGAGAGCTGTCAGGAGAGGAGAGATCTCAGCTATCTCTGTGATTCAGTTCTGTTCAGGATCTGTAGCCGTGGTAGTGGTGTTACGCAGAATGCCATGACATTTTGATGTTCCGGACAGTGTTGCATGTCATACTGGAAACACATCAGTCTGTCTGACCAACGTGCAATTTTCATGCCAGCTCTGTTTATGCCTTTACTACTTAGAAGAGTGGTGAAGGCTTGGTGATCAGTTCTGAGTATGAATCTACGTCCCCATACATATTTCCTTCATCGTTCAACTGCCCACACACGAGCAAGAGCTTCAGTCCAATTTAGTTCAGCCAGAGTGTTTGTTCTAAGTAGCTCTCGCAGTGGCTCTACTGCTGTTGCATAGATTGGTATAAACTTGCTGAACCATGATGTTGAACCCAGGAAAGAATGAAGAGCTGCCATGTCCTTCGGAGCAGGAGCTGCAGCGATGGCAGTCAGGTGGTCTGGGCTAGGGTGCAGTCCTAAGAACAGGACGCTTGTCTGACCAAATGAGCTTTTTCCAAAGTTTATCTGCAGCCCGACATCTTTCAGGCGCTGAAGAACAGCTTGTAGGTATTCATCATGTTATTCCTTGGAATGTCCATACACTATGATGTCATCCAAACAGTGCTGTACGTCTTGCAAGTCTTTCAGGACTGAGTGCATCATTTTTTGAAAGGCAAATGGCCCTGAAGCTTGTCCAAAAAGGAACTCGGGTAAACTGAAAGAGACCCTCATGAGTTATGAAAGCAGTGAGACTTCTGCTATCAGGGTGGAGAGGCAACTGATGGTAAACTGAACTCAAAATCAATCTGGCTAAAATATGTAGCACCTGCCAGTTTTGTGAATAGATCCTCCATATGAGGGAGAGGGTGACAGTCCATTATCACACTTTTATTAGGTTCATGGAGATCAACACAAAGCCTGAAGCCTCCTCTGCGTTTTCATGCCACCACCTGAGGATTCACCCATTCAGATGCATCCACTGGTTTGATGAGGCCTGCTTGAAGTAAGCACTTGAGCTCTGCTGACACCTCTTCATGTATGCTGAGTGGTAGACGTCTCAGTTTTTGGCATACAGGTTTCACTGTATTGTTTACCTGAACTTTGTGGATGAACCCTTTAACACACCCAAGATGGTCAGCTTAACCAGAATCAACACAGTTTTCCATACATGGTTGTGTTACAGCCAAAGATCCTTTTGCATTGTCCTTTTTTGTGTAGATCACTTCTCCTCCGATGATGTCCATCTTGAGTGCTTTGATCAGGTCCAGGCCGCGCAGTGTTGATCAAGCTTTGACTACATAGAACAATGCTTGGACTTAGTTATCTTGATTTGCAAAGGCAACTGTAGCTTCTAGACAGCCAATGACAGGCAGGTCACCTCTTGCATATGTGACTAGTTTAACTTTGGGTTCTGTCAATGTGCAGTGTGCAAAATGTTGCCTGTATACTGGTTCTGGAAGGACAGATACAGCAGCTCCAATGTCCACAATTAACCTTGGACCTTGAGATTCCCTTGTAGTGCTTCAATGTCTAATTTGCAGGTGGTTTTATTAAATGCTGCAGCTGCCAACTTAATGTCATCCACACACAGTATTGCTAACTCAGGTACTACAACTTCTCTCACTACAGCCACAGCTGATTTGCATACTTTGGCGAAATGTCGCTTTTTTTAAGTTGTTGCATGTAACTTTTGCAGCTTGGCAATTTTAAACACTTACAATGTCTGTGTTGTGCCTTTCAGCACTACATGATGAGTAAAAGGTCTTGGGTTGGGTTAATGTTGAATAAATAAAACATTTTCAAAAGTGAAAATACTTCTTACTTTTTTATACCTACAATATTTGTTCAATGTGAGGCTTTTATTTTGTAAGAAATGTCGACGTTTCCAGTATTGTTGACGTAATGTAGTGACTTGACACAGTGCTGTCACATGACTGTCTCCCAGTCCTGACTCTTGTCTCCACAGCCACATCCTGAACCTGTTCTGACATGAAGGAGAACAAATATGTAACTACTGAATGTGATGTGTTTGTGTCTGCTGCATGAATCAGACAGATTATAGATATATGCAGCCATCAACAAAGTCTGCAGTCGTACATGATTCACAGTCGTACATGATTGCTCCGATTGATGGAACAAGTCTCAGCTTGATAAGCCCGCCCTCTGCTCTCTGCTTTCAAAAAGGGCAAGCTCTACCCTGCACATGAAACTCAGACGGTTGCCGTTACTGAGAGGTGAAATGACACAAAAAGCAGTTCAGCTGGACCGAGAGACTTTCTCTTGTTCGATCTGTTTGGATCTACTAAAGGATCCAGTGACTACTCCCTGTGGACACAGCTACTGCACCAACTGTATTAACAATCACTGGGACACAGAGGATGAGAAGAGGATCCACAGCTGCCCTCAGTGCAGGAAGAGCTTCACACCGAGGCCTGAGCTGCTGAAAAACACCATGTTAGCAGTTTTAGTGGAGCAGCTGAAGAAGACTGGACTCCAAGCTGCTCCTGCTGATCTCTGCTATGCTGGACCTGAAGATGTGGCCTGTGATGTCTGCACTGGGAGGAAACTGAGAGCAGTTAAGTCCTGTCTGCAGTGTGTGGCCTCTTACTGTGAGAAACACCTGCAGCCTCATTATGAATCAGCTGCTTTCAAGAAACACAAGCTGGTGGAGCCGTCCGAGAAGCTCCTGGAGAACATCTGCTCTCGTCATGATGAGGTGATGAAGATGTTCTGCCGTACTGATCAGCAGTGTATCTGTTATCTCTGCTCTGTGGACGAACATAAAGGCCACGACACAGTGTCAGCTGCAGCAGAGAGGACTGAGAGGCAGAGAGAGCTGGAGGGGAGTCGACACAACATCCAGCAGAGAATCCAGGACAGAGAGGAATATGTGAAGCTGCTTCAACAGGAGGTGGAGGCCACCCAGCTGATCCGTCTCATGGAGAAAAGACGCTCTGATGTGAAGCAGCAGGTCAGATCCCAGCAGGAAACTGAAGTGAGTCGAGTCAAAGAGCTTCAGGAGAAGCTGGAGCAGGAGATCACTGAGCTGAAGAGGAAAGACGCTGAGCTGAAGAAGCTCTCACACACAGAGGATCACAACCAGTTTCTACACAACTACCCCTCACTGTCAGCACTCAGTGAGTCTACACACTCATCCAGCATCAAGATTCGTCTTCTCAAGTACTTTGAGGATGTGACAGCAGCTGTGTCAGAGCTCAGAGACAAACTACAGGACGTCCTGAGAGAGACATGGACCAACATCTCACTGACGGTGACTCAAGTGGATGTTTTACTGTCACAACCAGAACCCAAGACCAGAGCTGACTTCTTAAGATATTCATGTGAAATCACATTGGATCCAAACACAGCACACAGACAGCTGTTATTATCTAAGGGGAACAGAAAAGCAACAATAGTGAGTAAACAACTATCTTATTCTAATCATCCAGACAGATTCACTAAGTGGTTTCAGGTCCTGAGTAGAGAGAGTCTGACTGGACGTTGTTACTGGGAGGTGGAGTGGAGAGGAGAAGTTTATGTCGCAGCCGCATACAAGAATATCAGGAGAACAGGGTGGACAAATGAATCTAAATTTGGACACAATGACAAATCTTGGTCATTAAGTTGTGACACAAACAGTTATCAGTTTTATTACAAGAACATCCAAACTCTCGTCTCAGGTCCTCCGTCCTCCAGAGTTGGAGTGTACCTGGATCACAGTGCAGGTATTCTGTCCTTCTACAGTGTCTCTGACACCATGACTCTCCTCCACAGAGTCCAGACCACATTCACTGAACCGCTCTATGCTGGACTGTGGCTGCGTTGTATTGAAGACTCTGCTGAGTTTTGTAAACTGAAATAGACAGATGACATTTAAGGGACACTGAGTTAAATCATTCTCATGTTGTCTTCATGTCTGTCGCTGATTGTTGTGTCATGTCTTCAACTGTCAGTCAAACTTTCTGCGCAGTACTTTGATGCCTCCTCATTTGTTGCTCTGTAAACGTTTGAGGTGTTTTTAGGTGACACTCCTTCCTGTGTCTGTTTAGCCACGGAGGCTCTCACTGCTCCTGATGAGGTTTGTTGACCTCCACTGATTCTTCTTGTTATTAAAATGTGATCGTCTCTGTGCTCTAACTGCATGTTGAATATTTGTACTGATGTATTTGTATGTTGTTGTTTCTCTTCCACTGCGTGAGTCTTCAGAGAGAAAGCAGCACATCTTCATTTATTGTTGATGTTTTGTTCTGTGGAAGCTCATTTCTGCCAGTAAAATAGAATCAGAAATATGAAAACTCAAAATTGAAATGAAAACACAATTGAGACGATAAATGGACTTTTATCTCTAATAATAACTGATCATTATCATTTTTGATGTCATAATTTTGATCTTTCTGTCATAATTATGTCTCACCATGACAATATTTTTATTCTAAAGTTTCCGTCGGATTGTTTTTTCTTTCAGTGGCAGAAATCAGCTCCCGTACAGTTCTCTCCACTTTGTACAGAATTCTTTAATTACTTTTATTTGTCTGATCCTCTAAATGTTGTTCTTGTTCTCTGAATCGATTTACAAATGAGGAACTATGAGGTTTATAAAGCTGTAAATATCCTGATCAAAATTAATAAGGAGATGATTGATGAATGTGTTGTTGGTAGCTGAGATTCTGCTCAAACAAACTGTTCAGATGAAGTGAATCTGTTGATGAAATCACTGAACAAGAGTCAGTGAACAGACTTTACTGATGGGACGTGTGAACAAACTGAAGCTTCACGTCATGAATAAACAAACATGAACAAAGTCTCTTCTTGTCGCCATTTCAGGTTTCAAACAAAGCTGATGGAGAAAATATGACCCTCTGCTGTCCCTGGATATTAGCAATCCTAAGGCAGTGGAAATCAATCACGTCAGCAATTTTCAGCAAATTATTTAATAACTTGCATGGGTAAAACAATTTAGTTTCCACATCATCATTCAAACCTGACGCTAGTTTGTACTTTTTCTTGAAATGGTCCCACTTGTTTCTGGCCTGCTGGATTTCACCTTTCCCTGTTAAATCTAAATGTTGAATGTTAAAATTTAAATCTAAATCTAAAAGTTGAATGTTAAATCTAAATCTGAATGTTAAAAATTAAACCTAAATCCAAATGTTAAATGTTGAATCTAAATCTAATTTTTAGATGTTAAATCTAAATCTAAATGTAAAATGTTAAATATGAATGGAAATTTAAATAGAAATGTTACATCTAAATGTTTAACCTAAATTTAAAGCTACATGTTAAATCTAAATCCAAAAGTTGAATGTCAAATCTAAATCTGAATGTTAAAAAATTAAATCTAAATCCAAATGTTAAATGTTGAATCTAAATCTAATTGTTAGATGTTAAATCTAAATCTAAATGTAAAATGTTAAATATGAATGGAAATGTTAAATAGAAATGTTAAATCTAAATGTAAATGTTAAATAGATATCTGAATGTTAAATGCTAAATCTAAATGTTAAATGCTAAATCTAAATGTTGAATCTGAATCTAAATGTTAAATGTTAAATCAAAATGGTAAATGTTGAATCTTAATTTAAATGTTAAATCACAATCTGAATGTAAAATATTGAATCTAATTCTAAATGTTAAATCTAAATCCAAATGTCAATGATAAACCTAAGTGTAAATATTGAATGTAAATGTTATATCTAAATGTTGAATTTTAAATGTTAAATCTAAATCTAAATGGTTAACCTAAATCGAGATCTAAATGTAAACGCTAAATATAAATCTAAATGTTAAATATAAATCTAAAGCTAAATTTCAAATCTAAATCTAAATTTTAAATGGTGAATCTAAATCTAAATGTTGAATGTCAAATGTTAAATCCAAAAGTTTAACCTAAATCTAGATGTTAAATGTTAAATCTAAATTTTAAATCTAAATATAAAAGTTAAATGTTAAGTCTAAATCTGAATGTTAAATATTAAATCTAAATCTAAACATTAAATGTTGAATCTAAATCTAATTGTTAAATGTTAAATCTAAATATAAATCTAATTGTTAAATGTTAAATACACATATAAATGTTTAAAAGAAATGTTAAATCTAAATGTTAAATCTAAATGTAAATGATAAATGTAAATATAAATATACATGTTAAATGGTAAATCTGAAGGTTAAATAGTAAATCTAAATGTTAAACGTTAACTCTAAATCTAGATGTTAAATCTTAAATCTGAATCTAAATGTTAAATATAAATATAAATGTTAAATCTAAATAGAAATGTCAAATAGAAATGTTGAATTTAAAGTTAATGTTAAATCTAAAAGTTAAATCTGAATCTAAATCTAGATGTTAAAAGTTGAATCTAAATCTAAATGTTAAATGTTTAATATAAATATAAATCTAATGTTCAACGTTAAAAAGAAATGTTAAATCTAAATGTTAAGCCTTAAATCCAAATGTAAATGTAAATGTTAAATATAAATCAAATGTTAAAAAGAAACGTTAAATCTAAATCTAAATGTAAATGTTAAATATAAATCAAAATGTAAATGTTAAATATAAATCAAAATGTAAATGTTAAATGGTAAATCTAAATGTTAAATGTTGAATCTAAATCTAGATGTTAAATGTTGAATCTAAATCTAAATGTTAAATGCTAAATTTAAATGTTAAACGTTAAATCTAAATCTAAATGTTAAAGCTTAATCTAATTAAATTTAAATGTTAAACATTAAATGTAAATGTTAAACCTAAATCTAAATGTGTAATCTAAATCTAATTGTTAAATGCCAGCAATACAGAGTTTCAGCAATGCGCCTGCAGCCACAGCGACAGTAGCCCTTTTTACAGAGTCACCGCATTTCCGCTGCAGCTGCGGTTCGCCAATTCTCCGCCATTGTTCGTTCACACAGAGCCAAACAGCTTGATGTTTGATGGGTCAGGATCTAAATCCCAACACATTACAACAGCATACACATGATTATAGACAGTCAGCGGGGACATGACATATACCACCACGCCTCTTTAGGAGCCGCAGCGCCGGCTTTCTGTGTGAATTATACATCTGTTTGTCTTCACGCACTATGTCTGTCTATCAAAGTGACAGTAGAAGTTGTTCAGTTCATTTACAATTCGCAGGCCATTGACAGAGTCCGGGGGTTTTGGTTTGTAGTTTGTCATCTGTCTAAACCACTTCCAGACAGAACCAGATTCATGAGCTGAGACTGGTGTTGGAGTTTCTCAGAGTCACTGAACAGACTTTACTGATGGGACATGTGAACAAACTGTAGCTTCACATTATGAATAAACAAACATGAACAAAGTTTCTTCTTGTCGTCATTTCAGGGTTTCAGACAAAGCTGATGGAGAAAATATGAAAATGTGTGGCCACCTGCTGTTATTTTAATGACAGAGGACAATCTACACTGAGTAACTTCTGCACACATTTTAACATTAACCTTCACATCAATGAGCCTCTGCAGCGTGATACCTTCTTCACGACATACAGAAGTGATATGCCGACATACTGTATTTTTACTTCTTGTATAATAATATCAACACACTGCCACAAGTATTCATGTTGTCACTGCATATATGCTGTAAATGACCGCGCTGCATTAAGCCTGTTTGCATCATTCCTGTGAGTCACACCAACTAGAAAATTCAGAATACATCAAGAACCAAAGTAGAATCCTGACTAGTGATGTCATCTGTCGCTTTCCCAATGCGAACACATTTCATACTCAAAACTTTTTGCCACATTCACGTCATATCCTGTATCCAGTAATTTACTGGAGATGAGAGGGAACAATTGTTTGTTTTTAAGTCTATTGATTCACTTTATCATCATTGAACTACTAAAATATATGTACATAATAAAAGCAGCTCGTTTTATTTGGTGTGACTAAAGATCAATGTTCTTTTACATGGAAAGAATAAAATACAAATTTACAAGAAGGAAGAAATAATGAAGAATTAGTCAGAGAGAACATTTCACAGAGTGTATGAATCAGAATCACTGATTTATTACAAAGAAGGGTTTTACACCAACGAGGAATTTGTCTTGATGAAGAAGGTGCATACATTGAAGACAATAAACAACCAGTGACTATAATATATGCAATACAAACAAACAGAGACATAAAGTGCGAGATGATTGATAAATAAAGACACAAGAGTTGTACAGGAATGTGCAAAAAATAATTTTTTTTTACACAATCTGCATTATTGTTGTGCAAAGATTCAAAGGCGATGGTGGGTTTGAGTGCAAGAGTCAGTGTCAGTAGCCATTTTTAGATAAAAAAGGCAGCACATTTGTTCTAAGGTAAGGGCGGCACTGTGTCGCCCTGTCTTTCTAAAATGGATGCGTAATATTCCTCCTTTTCCAAAACCCGCTTCTGGGGTAGGCATAAACATGTAATGTGTGTGAAGCATTAAGTTAAGCAGTGAACAGTGACAACGAATTTGTCTTCAAAATAAGAGCTTTACATTGCACCGCTCTTAGCGGGGGGCTTTTAATTTGAAAGAAGCAACCCTTAGTAGCTTGCCTCTACAACAACAAACGGACACAACCTAACAGCTACAGAGACCAAGTAGACGCTAGCATCTACTGAATCTCAGCGGCCGTCCACTTGTTCATCTTGACATTCACGGATGAAGTGATGGACTGACTGCTGTGATCAGCTGTTTCCTGGTTTAAAACTCGACACCTTCGCCCATCTCACATTGATGGCTCGTTTTTAGATAGCAGGCGAGGCGGAAAGAAGGGTACCCTCCGAGGCGGCAAATTGGCGGACCAAGACTGACCCTCAATTTGCAGGCCTCTGTCTAAAACCGCGGACCGAGCCACAAAAAAAGACGGCCAAATTGGTGGCTTGCTGCCCTGTATAAAAATTGGGGGTTGGGGTCCTGGGATTTGTTAAGGATCCAAACTGCAGAAAGAAAGAAACTGTTCATGTGACAGGAGGTTTTGTTCCTGATGGACCGCAGCCTTCTGCCAGAGGGGAGAGTATCAAAAAGTCTGTGACTGGATGGGAGAGGTCGGCCACAATCCTATCTGCATGCCCCAGAGCCCTGGAGGTGTGCAGGTCCTGAAGGGATGGAAGGTTGCAAGCAAACACCTTCTCAGCAGAGCGTATGATAGGCTGCAGTCTGCTCTTGTCCTTAGCAGTGGCAGCACCATACCAGATGGTGATGGAAGAGGTGAGGATGGACTTGATTCTGGCAGTGTAGAAGTGCACCATCATCATCTTTGGCAGGTTGAACTTATTCTGCTGCAGCAGGAAGAACATCCTCTGTTGAGCTTTTTTGGTGAGGGATCTGATGTTCAGCTCCCATTTTAGTGGGAGTGGGTTGTTTAAGGATTTGAAGGGGAGAGCACCAGGCACTCAAACAACTTCATGACCACAGAGGTCAGGACGACGGGTCTGTAGTCATTCAGTCCTGTGGTCCTTGGCTTTTTGGGCACAGGGATGATGGTGGAGACTTTAAAGCAGACTGGCACATGACATGTCTCCAGTGAGGTGTTGAAGATGTCCCTGAACACTGGAGACAGCTGGTCAGCGCAGTGCTTCGGGGTAGATGGAGAAACAGAGTCTGGTCCAGCGGCTTTGCGGGGGTTCTGTCTCTTGAAAAGTTTATGGGTGTCCCTCTCCTTCAGGCAGAGAGTTGTTACTGTGGTAGAGGAGGGGGGGACCCAGAGGTGTGAAGTGGAGAGACCCAGGGTCCTGCTGGGCTGGGGGTGGGGAGGGGGTTGGTGAGATCGTAGAAGGTATTGCAGGTGATATTTCAGGACTGTCCCTTTGTCTCTTAAAACGGCAGTAAAACTCGTTTAGTTCATTTGCAAGTCGCAGGTCGTTGACGGAGTGGGGGGGTTTACGTTTGTAGTTTGTAATCTGACTGAGCCCTTCCAGACAGAACCAGAGTCGTGAGCTGAGAACTGGTGTTGGGGTTTCTGAAAGTACTGTTTAGCTTCTCTTACTGCCTTACTAAAGCTGTACTTCGACTTCTTTAACCTGTCTCTGTCCCCTCTGTGTTCAAACAGCTGCTAAATGTTGGCAGGTAAGACTTCAGCACTTTAAACACAGAAGCAGACAGGCTGGTACAGACATGCTGCCACAAACTGACACTTTTTACAAGGAGACAAACAACTTCATATTCTGATTTAATGATGAATTTACAAGAACGAGACAATGATTTAGAATTTTTCAAAGAAAGCGTTTCATAATGTTTATAAAGTTTTCATGAAACAACTTGTAAAATTGAGAGTCTGGTGACTTTCTGGACAGATGACAAAGAAGTAGGCTATTTTGTTTACTGTTAACTGTATTTGGAAAGATTTGACACATTCACTTCGATAAAATGTTTTCCTCCATTAATGTTGTTGTTCTTGTGGTTCTTGTATTTAAGTCTGATGTTTTCATGCTACTTTCTCCTTCTACTACATCACATTTCTGAGGGAAATGCTTTACTTTTTACTTGACTACATTTCTCTGACAACTTTAATTACTTTACACATTCAGATTTCAGCAAAAAAAAAAAAAAAAACTTACAAAGAGTTTATAAAATATGATATTGAGAGACTGAGAGGACCAAAGTCCTAGGAGTGGTCAGTGAACACATCACACATTATACAATTAAATGTTCGTTCTGCTGCAACAGGAATTAGACAGATTTTAGAAATATGCAGCAATCAACAAGGTCTGCTGAGCCCAGAAGTATTTTACAACAAAAAATAAATGTTTTCAAATGTGGAGCAGGATTTAACTGAGGCTTCATTGAAAATGATACACAGAGCTGCTCTTCTTACTGGAACGACTCTCAGCTTGATAAGCCCTCCCGCTTCTCTTGGATCTCATTCACAGCAAGCTCCACCCTGCACATGTATTTCCTTTTAGATCTACAGTCTGAAGTAGGGAGTATCTGAGCTGACAGTTACCGGTACTCAGACGGTCATTGACAGGTGAAATGGCTCAGAAAGGAGTTCAGCTGGACCGCGAGACTTTCTCTTGTTCGATCTGTTTGGATCTACTGAAGGATCCGGTGACTACTCCCTGTGGACACAGCTACTGCAAGAACTGTATTAAAGACCACTGGGACACAGAGAATGAGAAGAAAACTTACAGCTGCCCTCAGTGCAGGAAGAGCTTCCCATCGAGGCCTGAGCTGCTGAAAAACACCATGTTAGCAGTTTTATTGGAGGAGCTGAAGAAGACTGGACTCCAAGCTGCTCCTGCTGATCTCTGCTATGCTGGACCTGAAGATGTGGCCTGTGATGTCTGCACTGGGAGGAAACGGAAAGCTGTCAAGTCATGTTCATCCTGTCCGGCCTCTTACTGTGAGAAACACCTCAAGCATCATTATGAATCAGCTCCTTTAAAGAAACACAAGCTGGTGGAGCCGTCAGAGAGGCTCCAGGAGAACATCTGCTCTCGTCACGATGAGGTGATGAAGATGTTCTGCCGCACTGATCAGCAGTGTATCTGTTATCTCTGCTCTGTGGACGAACATAAAGGCCACGACACAGTGTCAGCTGCAGCAGAGAGGACTGAGAGGCAGAGAGAGCTGGAGGGGAGTCGACACAACATCCAGCAGAGAATCCAGGACAGAGAGGAATATGTGAAGCTGCTTCAACAGGAGGTGGAGGCCATCAATGGCTGTGCTGATAAAGCAGTGGAGCACAGTGAGAATATCTTCACCCAGCTGATCCGTCTCATGGAGGAAAGACGCTCTGATGTGAAGCAGCAGGTCAGATCCCAGCAGGAAACTGAAGTGAGTCGAGTCAAAGAGCTTCAGGAGAAGCTGGAGCAGGAGATCACTGAGCTGAAGAGGAAAGACGCTGAGCTGAAGAAGCTCTCACAGACAGAGGATTACAACCAGTTTCTACACAACTACCCCTCACTGTCAGCACTCAGTGAGTCTACACACTCATCCAGCATCAAGATCCGTCCTCTCAAGTACTTTGAGGATGTGACAGCAGCTGTGTCAGAGCTCAGAGACAAACTACAGGACGTCCTGAGAGAGACATGGACCAACATCTCACTGACAAGAGACTCAAGTGGATGTTTTACTGTCACAACCAGAGAACAAGACCAGAGCTGACTTCTTAAGATATTCATGTGAAATCACACTGGATCCAAACACAGCGCACAGACAGCTGTTATTATCTGAGGGGAACAGAAAAGCAACAAGAGTGAATGAAAAACAGTCTTATTCTGATCATCCAGACAGATTCACTGACTGGTCATTTCAGGTCCTGAGTAGAGAGAGTCTGACTGGACGTTGTTACTGGGAGGTGGAGTGGAGAGGAGGAGTTCATATAACAGTCTCATACAAGAATATCAGCAGAACAGGGAGCACAAAAGAATCTCTATTTGGATTCAATGACAAATCTTGGTCATTATATTGTTACACAAACAGTTACCAGTTTTGGTACAAAAGAGTCAAAACTCCCATCTCAGGTCCTCAGTCCTCCAGAGTTGGAGTGTATCTGGATCACAGTGCAGGTATTTTGTCCTTCTACAGCGTCTCTGACACCATGACTCTCCTCTACAGAGTCCAGACCACATTCACTGAACCTCTTTATGCTGGACTTTGGCTGCTTCACAATGACGGAGACTCTGCTGAGATGTGTAAACTGAAATAGACAGAAGACATGTGACGTAGTGTGACCTAACAGGCAGGCTTGAGGAGCGGTTCACCATTATTCTCCTGCCCGTTAGGTCGCACTCGGGGATCGACACTTTTTGTCTGCCATTATGGCAGCGCGCCGGAGATGATGCTCCTAACGTGAGTAGTTCAAAAACCTTCTTTTTAGTAAACTCTGCGTACACAAACAATGTTCTCAATGCTCGTGTTCATGTGTAGAGACCCTGGTGATACTACGAGCAAAGTTTCATGTTGTGTCGAGCCTTCTTAGTGTTGTACCTCTGCAGGTACTCATCCATATTGGTTGTGCTGCATGGTGAGTTTTCAAGGCGATTTTAAGACTTCAAAACATTTGAGGGTGAAATGCACATGATTTCGTCTCCCTTCAGTTGCAGTGTGAACAATGCACCTTTTTATGTTCAGCTTACACTCATTGACCTGCAGTCCGATACAATGCTGTCAGAGCATTTCAAGTCACTATCACTGCTGGATTTCTATTCTTCTCTCAAAGAGGAGAACTTTCCACACGTGAGGAGGCATGCTCAGAAGATGTTGGTTTTATCTTTGGTTCGACCTACATATGTGAACAAACATTTTCAGTGATTAAGTTTAACAAATCCAGATACAGATCTTCTCTCACTGATGATCACCTGTCATCTGTCCTTCACATATCAACCTCAGACATTCAACCTGACTTCATTGTGCACTTGTTCAAGCCCAGCACAGACTAGATTTCTCCCACTGAACAAGCAAAAAGAACTGAAAAACAGCAAATGAGGTTGTAAGACTACACACTAACGCTTTGTATTAAGTTAATTTAATGCTGTTCTTTGAAAAATGGCAAAAACATGCACATTTTATTCACAATTGCTGTGTGAATGCTGTTTAAAAAATGACATAATGTTGCCATTTTGTAGTATGTCTGCTTCATGTTTTCATGTTGTAAGAAAAAAGTGAAAAAAATCAATTCTGTAGTAAAAGTACAAACAAAAAGGTAATATCACTTTGTATAACTTTAATTTAAAGCTGCTCGTTGAAAAATGGCAAAAAATGCACATTTTGTTCACAATTGCTTTTGTGGATGTTGATTAAACAGGGACATAATTGCATTTTGAACTTTGTCCGCTTCACTTTTTTCATGTACTAATCATAATATTTACTAAGACTTACAATGTACTGCTTTTTATAAAGAGATACAATTAATATTGAGCAGAATTGAGTTTAGCCCATTGGTCCAGCCCTACACAACAGTCCCTGTTTCTCATGTGGCCCCTTGAGAAAGTTAATTGCCCACCCCTGCTCTAGGGAAAGATTTTTTTGGACTTCTCGATATTTCCAACTTTATTCAGCTTCCATTTGAAGCGTCATTAGCCTTTCCATATGTCAGTGACACAAATGTTTTTACTTCTCGTCATATCAGCCTGGCAATCATTGCAACACTCAGTGAAACACTGCCGGGGTCCTGGCTCCTTTTGCAACTGTGACAAAACCTGTGGAAAGTGTCACAAATTAAGTTAACTACTAAGACAAGACGTCAGAGAACTTAACAACCCTCAAATGTCACATTCCTAAACACTATTTACAAGCCCATACCATCTTTCCCGTGTGACCTGAATGCAGCATCAGTGTTCCAGGCTGTGACTCCTGTGAACAAAGTGACACAGTGTGATGTTCCATATATTTAAATGTGTCTTTACTGATGTTGTTTGAAGCTGCCAAAGGCTCAGTGAAGTTTCCGCATGTCTTCCTGCAGTGAACATCACAGCAGGTTAACAAGTGAACTGTGAAAACTGATGCAGGACACAAGAGGGCGCCGTCATCCTGCTGACCAGAGATGTAGTGGAGGTTAAAGCAGCTCCGCTCACTTTGTCTGCAGCTTTTAGTTCAAGGAGACATATTCTGCTCATTTTCAGGCTCATATCTTTATAAACTTTGCTCTTCAGTCTTTCTGAGTAGCAAACCTCTCAGTGACTTTTGTGTTAAAGTCAGGAATGTTCTATATCGGGTTTTTCTCCTTGGAGAGCACAGCCAGTGTGTTCAGGCCTTCCTGTGCATTCATGGTGTTCCCAAGGAATGTTTTTATCCTCTTTAAAGTAAAGAAGCACCTCTCTGACTCTGCTGTAGTCATCGGTGTGGTGATGAGAAGACTTACGGTCTCACTGAATGTGTTCTGGAGGTTGTTTTCCATGGAAACCTGTATTAGAACCAGCACACCACTGCAAGCCTTGAACTGTTCATTTTCACAGACCAGGAACATTTCTGTCTTCAGCTTGGCCTCGTCCAGTGTTGGATAGGCTTCCACAGTGGTTTCCAGTGCTGAATCACTGAACTTCACGCTGTGTTGGGGGAACAAGTTTCCTAGCAGCAGAGTGGCACTGATGAGGTGCTTGGTGAAAGAGAACCTCTCCTTGGCACGCCTCAGAATGGTATCACATACCCATGAAATGACACATAAAATTGTTTTTAAAAGTCACTCCACATAATAAACAGTAGAATAAAAATGTTCATATCTCACCATGTAAATATCATCATTATCTCCTTACAAGCTGACTATATAATTGTATGGGAAAATAAGGACAGCTCATCATTAAATATCATGAATATGAAAAAAACTACATCATGTTTTTAGGTGACAGTCCTTCCTGTGTCTGGTTAGCCACGAAGGCTCTCACTGCTCCTGATGAGGTTTGTTTGCAGCTTAACTCTGCTAGTTTGTGTGTGTGAGGCCGCTTTGTGCGTGGGTGGTTTGTGTGTAAACTGAACACTGCCTCTGATTGGCTTACGAAGTCTTACTCAACCGTAGCCAATCATCATCACAGATGCGGTTGTCTCGCCCCTCCCTCCTCCCTCCTATGGCTGAGAGCCAAGTAGGATGACAACAGCTACAATGAGTAGCTTCAGTTTATAACGCACCACATTTACTGTAATTGTTGGTAACGGTAACGGCATTGTAACGATGGAAATAGTAATTAGTTACATTACCCGTTACTAAAAAAAATACTGCGCCACTTTTCCTAACTCAACAACTCACTAAACTGACACATTTGTTAAGGGAGTCTGGGGACTTTCTCCACAGAGACAAAGAAGTAGCCTATATTGGTTAATGTTTAGGTCCAGGTATGTGGAATTTTTGAAAAAGTCTCACTACAAGGGCTCCAAACTGCCCGAAACATGCTCATAAACACCTCCTGGACTAACAATTTTGGCCCTGACACTTGGTCAAATTTCAGCTCTAATTCATCCCATTCACTTTGTAGGCCTGCCTCTGACCCAACCCAAACCCTATGTCCAGGCGAGGTATCTGTACAACAACAGATTCTGACTTATGATTTAACTTAGTTTACATTTAACCACTTGCTTCTTTTTGAGTTTAGGAATGTGGACGGTGTTGGGTTAACAGGTCTAGGGGTCCCCGGAGTCATTATTCAGCTGTGGGTGCGTTAGAGGTTAGCTAGAGTGTTAAAGGTTAGTTAGAAGACAAGGCCACTATGAGGTATTTAAACTGAGTTTGACCCTCATGCCAGACGGTGGGAGATGTCTAAACGTTTACATTACTAGAGACGGACAGAGAGTCCATTTGGGCCAATTTGGGGTACAAGACCAAAGGAGAGACAGCAGCAGAGTAAGTTGATTTACAGATGATGAGCAGGGAGGCAGACCAACTCCTCTTTCACCTACTGGATAGATGGATCCTCTATTCACCAAAGTGACCAATTAGAGGAAGTAGGTAGGTGCGGGCGAAGGGACTTTAAAAAGACCCGCACAGGCAGAGAAAGTAGGGTGGTTACTTTCCTAAGATCGAAAGCTCGAGAGTATTTCTGGTATTTCTATATCTGGTAGAGCAGAGGGCAAAGTCCTAGGCAGAACTTTGCCATAGATTGGGGAGACCGGGTGTGGCCATACTGGTGCGGACGCAGGCTTGAGATCTGTTTCAGTAAAGATTGCTCTATCATTCCACCCAGCCTTGCCTTCGCAGATTCTTTTATCACCAAACTACATGTCGACACTTTTGATGGTGACGGCCCAGAAACAAAACAGGTATGTGAAATTACGGAAAAAATGTCACTACAAATAGGTACAAGTGGACTCAAAATGGCCCAAAACATGTTGCTAAACACCTCCTGGAGGGTCAATTTTGGCCATGACACGTGTAAATGGTGAAATCAGTGTAAACAGTGTGTTCAAACAGCTGCAAAATGTTGGCAGGTAAGACTTTAGCACTTAAGACACAGAAGCAGACAGGCTGGCACAGACATGCTGCCACAAACTGACACTTTTTACAAGGAGACAATGCTGAATTTACAAAAAAGAAACAAAGACTTAGAATCTGTCAGAGAAAATGTTTCACAAAGTTTATGAAGTTTCTCGTCATGAAACAACTCTTAAAATTGTTAGATTTTTTAAAGGAGTCTGGTGACTTTCTCGACAGATGATAGTTCAGTTCAGTTCAGTTCAGAAAACTTTATTCATCCCATACGGGCAATTCAGTTTACAGCTCCCAGTTCAATTAAGTTGGAAAAGAAAAAACACAACACATACAACAATCATTCATTAGACATACAACTCTGACACTCAGCTCTCAGTTTTCAGAAAATCAGTCCAACTCATGGTTCCCAACAGCGATGTCATGTACCTGTGGAAATATGCAAGTAAATAAATAAATAAATAAATAATGACAAGCACAACCCTACTAATTAAAATTGGCATTCATCAACCTAATAACTGAAGGGATAAAAGAAGTAGCCTGTCTTGTTTACCGTCGTTTACCGTTAACTGCATTTGGAAAGATTGTAAAGACTTACAAAAAGTTTCTGAAATATGATATTGAGAGACGAAGAGGACCAGAGTCCTGGGAGAGGTCAGTGAACACATCATACATTTATATGATCCCTTCTAGAAAACAGATCCTGTCAGTGTTTGACTATTAAATGTGATGTGTTTGTTCTGCTACAACATGAATCAGACAGATTATAGAAATACAGATTCAGATTCAGATTCAGAATACTTTATTAATCCCCAGGGGGAAGTTGTTTTTGTTCCAATGCTCCGTGCAGGGTAGAAATAGAAATACAGCATGAATGGAAACAAGCAATAAAGATGAATATGTAAATAAAACAAAATATTAAAGTAGACATTAAAATGAAATAAAATATCAAAGTAGACAATAAAATACAAATAGATAATAAAACAGAAAAGTATAGTATAGAATCTGAAATATATACAATATACAATGAAATGGTTGTAACCTTATAAATTAGATGAGAATAGAGTTATATTGTTTGTTTTGTTTTATTAATAGTCAAATGAGTCTGATAATCAGAGCAGAGGGAAGAGTTGTACAGTTTGATGGCCACAGGTAAGAATGACTTCCTGTGGCGCTCAGTGGTGCATTTAGGAGCAATCCGTCTCTCGCTGAAGGTGCTCCTCTGTTCGACCAGAGCGTTGTGGAGAGGGTGAGAGACATGCCGAAGTATCGCCCGCACCTTCGACAACATCCTCCTGTCTGACACTGCTGACAAAGTGTCCAGGGTTAGGGTTAGGGTTAGGTTGCTCTCAAACACAGCGAGTGACACCCTACACACATATTTTGTTTTAGAACTACAGTCTGAAAGAGGGTGTATCTGAGCTGACAGACCTCGTTCACTGCACATGCACTCCCTGTTCAGATAAGAGCTCAAACCAGTTTCTGTTATTAGTAAGTGAAACTCAGATGGTTGTTGACACTGAAAGGTGAAATGGAGCAGAAAGCAGTTCACCTGGACCGAGAGACTTTCTCTTGTTCGATCTGTTTGGATCTTCTGAAGGATCCGGTGACTATTCCCTGTGGACACAGCTACTGCACCAACTGTATTAAAGACCACTGGGACACAGAGGATGAGAAGAGGATCTACAGCTGCCCTCAGTGCAGGAAGAGCTTCACACCGAGGCCTGAGCTGCTGAAAAACACCATGTTAGCAGCTTTAGTGGAGCAGCTGAAGAAGACTGGACTCCAAGCTGCTCCTGCTGATCTCTGCTATGCTGGACCTGAAGATGTGGCCTGTGATGTCTGCACTGGGAGGAAACTGAGAGCAGTTAAGTCCTGTCTGCAGTGTGTGGCCTCTTACTGTGAGAAACACCTGCAGCCTCATTATCAATCAGCTGCTTTCAAGAAACACAAGCTGGTGGAGCCGTCAGAGAAGCTCCAGGAGAACATCTGCTCTCGTCATGATGAGGTGAAGAAGATTTACTGTCGTACTGATCAGCAGTGTATCTGTATGTTGTGCTCCATGGACGAACATAAAGGCCACGACACAGTGTCAGCTGCAGCAGAGAGGACTGAGAGGCAGAGAGAGCTGGAGGGGAGTCGACACAACATCCAGCAGAGAATCCAGGACAGAGAGGAAGATGTGAAGCTGCTTCAACAGGAGGTGGAGGCCATCAATGGCTCTGCTGATAAAGCAGTGGAGCACAGTGAGAAGATCTTCACCCAGCTGATCCGTCTCATGGAGAAAAGATGTTCTGATGTGAAGCAGCAGGTCAGATCCCAGCAGGAAACTGAAGTGAGTCGAGTCAAAGAGCTTCAGGAGAAGCTGGAGCAGGAGATCACTGAGCTGAAGAGGAAAGACGCTGAGCTGAAGAAGCTCTCACACACAGAGGATCACATCCAGTTTCTACACAACTACCCCTCACTGTCAGCACTCAGTGAGTCTACACACTCATCCAGCATCAAGATCGGTCCTCTCAAGTACTTTGAGGATGTGACAGCAGCTGTGTCAGAGCTCAGAGACAAACTACAGGACGTCCTGAGAGAGACATGGACCAACATCTCACTGACAGAGACTCAAGTGGATGTTTTAGTGTCACAACCAGAGAACAAGACCAGAGCTGACTTCTTAAGATATTCATGTGAAATCACACTGGATCCAAACACAGCACACACATGGCTGTTATTATCTGAGGGGAACAGAAAAGCAACATTAGGGAGTCAACAACAGTCTTATTCTGATCATCCAGACAGATTCACTGACTATCATCAGGTCCTGAGTAGAGAGAGTCTGTCTGGACGTTGTTACTGGGAGGTGAAGTGGAGAGGAGGAGTTTATCTAGCAGTCGCATACAAGAATATCAGGAGAACAGGGATAACAAAAGAATGTGGATTTGGACACAATGACAAATCTTGGTCATTATACTGTGACAAAAACAGTTACAAGTTTTGGTACAACAACATCAACACTCCTGTCTCAGGTCCTCTGTCCTCCAGAGTTGGAGTGTACCTGGATCACAGTGCAGGTATTCTGTCCTTCTACAGAGTCTCTGACACCATGACTCTCCTCCACAGAGTCCAGACCACATTCACTGAACCTCTCTATGCTGGACTTAGGTTGTATAACTTTGACGACTCTGCTGAGTTGTGTTAATGAGATTTGTTGACCTCCAATGATTGTTCTTGTTATTAAAATGTGAACGTCTCTGTGCCCTTACTGTATGTTGAATATTTGTAGACAGGCTGGTACAGACATGCTGCCACAAACTGACACTTTTTACAAGGAGACAGACAAACTCATGTTCTAATTTAATGCTGAATTTACAAGAAGGAGACAATGAGTAAGAATCCGTCAGAGACAAAGTTTCACAAAGTATATAAAGTTTGTTTCAACTCAACAACTCTTAAAATCACTACATTTGTTAAGGGAGTCCGGTGGTAGTTTACATGAAATAGTTTTGAGTTGTTGAATTAAGAGACAATTTATAAACTTCTCAAAATGCCGTCTTTGTCTTCTTGTAAATTCTGCAAATGTTGTACATGACGCTCTTTCTTTCTTGATCCATGTATTTGCATATAAAGCAGGAAGTGAGATCCAATCACTGGTGGTCCCTGGAGATGGATGACAAGACTCATATTAAAGCCAGGTGTACAAGTGTGCATCACATTCTATTTAACAAACAATTCCGGCTGGTATCTTTCTGTGCAGAGCTTGATACAGCGAGGCATTTCTCCCAAATAATCCATCTTTAGCACTGATGCTAGATGCCATGTTCCCCTTCAACTGTCACCTTCATCTTGTGTCACATTAAAAGAATTCCCCCTGCCAGCCGACACAGTTTACGTTCCACTCTGTTGGATTTAAAGCATTTTTCACAGTTTGTCGCCTTTTTTTATTTTAAGGTATTTTTAGGGTCTCAGAGACCTAGACAAAATAAACTTAATTTAATCAGTGGAGGATGTTTCTGCTTCAAAAGCACCGCCAGTTTTAAATTAGATATTGGACAGATATTCACTCCCCGAGACACCCAGTGATGTCTCTTCCTCAGTTTCCTCCAGTGTTGGCAGCAGGAGGCCGGTTAGCTGCCTCCCAGAACCTCTGCTGATGGAGGCCTACTGAGTGATCAGTGAATAACACAATGTTTCTTTATACTGACTTGTATGGGGCACCGATTGTAAAGTTGTGCATGCTAAAATAAAGAACAACTTTAGCAATAAACCAAGCTTAAAAAACATATGTGCATTTTAAAATGTTCCTTTTGACCAGATTTACAGCAATATTTGTGAACTTTGTGATACTTACTTCTCTTCTAAAAAAATAATGTCAATATTAAATCTTCATGAAAAATCTAAATCTTAAATGTTAAATCTGAATCTAAATGTTAAATCGAAATCTTAAATGTTTTAATGTCGAAATCTTAAATCGAAATGTTAAATCTAAATCTAAATCTAAATCTAACTTGTAAATGTTCAATCGAAATCTAAAACGTAAATGTTACATGTTAAATCTAAATTTAAATGTTAAATCTAAATTTAAATGTTAAATCTAAATCTACATGTTAAATGTTAAATCTAAATGTTAAATCTAAATCTAAATGTTACATGTCAAATCTAAATGTTAACTGTTAAATCTAAATGTTAAATCTAAATCTAAATGTTAAATGTTAAATTGAAATGTTAAATCAAAATCTAAATGTTAAATTGAAATCTGAACATTAACTCTTGAATCTAAAGTTTAATGTTAAATGTTAAATTGAAATGTTAAATCAAAATCAAAATTGAAATGTTAAATCTTAATGTTAAATGTTAAATCTGAATATTAATGTTAAATGTTAAATCTAATTCTAAGTGTTGAATGTTAAATGTTAAATCTAAAATGTTAAATGTTAAATCTAAATGTTAAACCTAAATCGGAATGTACAATCTTGAATGTTAAATATTGAATCTAAATGTAAATGTTAAATCTAAAAATTATATGTTTAATATAGATTTAATGTTGAATTTTAAATCGAAATCTAAATGTTAAATGTTAAATCTAAATGTAAATGTTAAATCTAAATCTAAATCTAAATGTTGAATAGAAATAGAAATGTTGAATAGATATGTTAAATTTGAAAGCAAATGTTAAATTGTAAATGTTAAATCGAAATTGTAAATGTTAAATCGAAATTGTAAATGTTAAATCGAAATCTAAATGTTAAATATTAAATCGAAATCTAAATGTTACATGTCAAATCGAAATGTTAACTGTTAAATCTAAATGTTAAATCTAAATCTAAATGTTACATGTGAAATTGAAATGTTAACTGTTAAATCTAAATGTTAAATGTTGAATATAAATTTAAATGTTAAATGTTGAATCAAAATCTAAATGTTAAATTGAAATCTGAACGTTAATTCTTGAATCTAAAGCTAAATGTAAAATGTTAAATTGAAATGTTAAATCAAAATCTAAATCCAAATGTTAAATCTAAATGTTAAATCTGAATCTCAATGTTAAATCTAAATCGCAATGTACAATCTGGAATGTTAAATATTGAATCTAAATGTAAATGTTAAATCTAAAAATGATATGTTTAATATAAATTTAATGTTGAATGTTAAATCGAAATCTAAATGTAAATGTTAAATCCAAATCGAAATTTAAATATAAAATCTAAATGTTAAATGTTGAAAGTTGAATTTTAAATCAAAATCTAAATGTTAAACCTAAATCTAAATGTTAAATGTTAAATCTAAATGTTAAATGTTAAATCTAAATGTTTAATTTCAACTATAAATCTAAATGTTAAACCTAAATGTTTAATTTTGACTATAAATCTAAATGTTAAACATTGAATCTAAATCTAAATGTTAAATCTAAATCTTAATCTAAATCTAAATGTTGAATAGATATGTGAAATTTAAATGTAAATGTTAAATCAAAATCTTAATGTTGAATGTGAAATCTAAATCTAAATGTTAAATGTTGAATCTAAATCGAAATGTTAAATCGAAATCGAAATGTTAAATGTTGAATCTAAATCGAAATGTTAAATGTTGAATCTAAATCGAAATGTTAAATCTTAAACAAAATGTTAAATCTAAAAGTTAAATGTTTAATATAGATATAATGTTGAATTTTAAATCGAAATCTAAATGTTAAATGTTAAATCGCAATCGAAATGTTAACTGTTTAATCTAAATTGAAATGTTAAATCTAAATTGAAATCTAAAATCTAAAAGTTAAATGTTGGATATAAATCTAATTGTTGAATATTATAGTTCAATCTAAATCTAAATGTTAAATGTTGAATATTAATCTAAATCTTTTTTTTTAAAGATTTTTTCTGGCATAGAAAGATAGGAAATACAGGAGGATGTGACATGCTGCAAAGGACATCCAGCTGAGATTCGAACCGGGGTCGGTTACGTATATGCCATGCGCTCTAACCACTCAACCACCTGCGCACATTAAATGTTAAATCTGATTCTAAATCTCAAATCGAAATGTAAAATCGAAATGTTAAACGTAAAATCGAAATTTTAAATGTTGAATCTAAATATAAATGTTGTATGTTAAATCTCAACAAAACTGTTAAATCTCAATCTAAATGTTAAATGTTGAATCTAAATCTGAATGTTAAATGTCAATCTAAATGTTAAACGTTAAATCTAAATGTTAAATATAAGGCTAAGTTGTGAATCTAATTCTAAATGTTAAATCTAAAAACCCTCAAATCTCACATTCCTAAATACGAAATAAATACTAAATACTAAATTACTAAATACTAATTTACAAGCTTAGAGCTGATCTGGATAATATCTGTAAAGGTGAAACTCTTCTCTCCCATCTTTCCCGTGTGACCTGAAAACTGCATCAGTGTTTCAGGCTGTGACTCCTGTGAACACAATGTGATGTTACATATATTTAAATGTGTCTTTACTGATGTTGTTTGAAGCTGCCATAGGCTCAGTGAAGTTTCCACATGCCTTCCTGCAGTGAACATCACAGCAGGTTAACGAGTGAACTGTGAAAACTGATGCAGGACACAAGAGGGCGCCGTCATCCTGCTTACCAGAGATGTAGTGGAGGTTGAAGCAGTTCCGCTCACTATTTCTGCAGCTTTTAGTTAAAGGAGACATATTATGCTAATTTTCAGGCTCATGTCTCATTTCAGGTATCTTTCAGAAGACGTTTACAGGCTTCAATGTCCAAACAACAGGTTATTTTTGTCACTCTGTCCACTGACGCTGTCTGAATGTGCAGCTCACACAGGCTTCCACCTGCTGAACTTCAGGTTGACCATTTGTGTTTGAAGATTTTATTTGAAACTTCACTTTTCTTTACGACCAACAATTACATTTGAATCATTTTAAGATAAAGATGGAATTTAAATGTTTGGCTGTGATAACATGAGGAAACAAATCTCCAACAACAGTCATTTATTTGCTCGACTAAACTACATTTATTCACTCTACTATTGAGAAGGAGACACCAACATTTCCAAATCTCTGTCTGGACCTCCGATCCTCTGTTGATTTACACTGACCAGAACCCATTGTTGATCCTGCAGCAGTCAGTTCTCATTAACCGTCGGCTCCTCTGCTGGAGGTTCGCCTTGCAGGAACGATCACTTGAAATCCAGCACATCAAAGGAAAAGGACGATTTAGTCTCTGATTGTTTGTCGCGTGTGGTCGCTGATTAAACAAGTTGTTGTTTTATTTGTGAAAAGTAATTCACTCTGTGCATCGTGACTGTGACTGAGTCTGACTGTGTTGGAAGGAAGTTTCAAACATCTTGATCCATTTCTGTTGGCAACATTTTCCTTCTGAGATTATAATGAAGTGGGAGTTTTCCTTTCGGTGCTTTGCCAACAGACCTGTTAGATTAGTTGTCTTTTAGGGGGGATGTGTTCTGGACAGAGGTCAGATAATCTCCAAGGTCCTGATGTGAATAGAACTTTCTCCAGATCCAGGTCCCGGGTCATCAGGAGCTGTTGGGTTCACCTGTGATGTTCTCCCTCAGCTGGGAGATGATATAAGAGGGCTGCAGTTAACCCTGCTCAGCTGGTTGTGTGTCTTCAAGGAGTCAACACCATCTGTCGGCTTTCTGTGTTTCCTGTTTGAGTGAAAATCTGAGTTGAGTGTGTTTGAGATTTTTGTTCTAGTTTCCATACATTTACTTTCCCGAGCTGCTGCTCGTCCGGGAATGAAGTACAGCTGGATCAGCCCTCCCTCTTCTTCCTGCTCTCAAACACAGCAGCTCCACTCTGTCAGTTGTTGACACTCGGAGGTGAAATGGCGCAGCAAAGCAATCAGCTGGACCGAGCAAAGTTCTGCTGTTCCGTCTGTTTGGATCTACTGAAGGATCCGGTGACTATTCCCTGTGGACACAGCTACTGCATGAACTGTATTCAAAGCTACTGGGACACAGAGGATGAGAAGAAAACCTACAGCTGCCCTCAGTGCAGGAAGAGCTTCACACAGAGGCCTGAGCTGCTGAAAAGCACCATGTTAGCAGATTTAGTGGAGGAGCTGAGGAAGACTGGACTCCAAGCTGCTCCTGATGATCTCTGCTATGCTGGACCTGAAGATGTGGCCTGTGATGTCTGCACTGGGAGGAAACTGAGAGCAGTTAAGTCCTGTCTGCAGTGTGTCGCCTCTTACTGTGAGAAACACCTGCAGCCTCATTATGAATCAGCTGCTTTAAAGAAACACAAGCTGATGGAGCCGTCAGAGAAGCTCCAGGAGAACATATGCTCTCGTCACAATGAGGTACTGAAGATTTACTGTCGTACTGATCAGCAGTGTATCTGTATTTTGTGCTCCATGGACGAACATAAAGGCCACGACACAGTGTCAGCTGCAGCAGAGAGGACTGAGAGGCAGAGAGAGCTGGAGGGGAGTCGACACAACATCCAGCAGAGAATCCAGGACAGAGAGGAAGATGTGAAGCTGCTTCAACAGGAGGTGGAGGCCATCAATGGCTCTGCTGATAAAGCAGTGGAGCACAGTGAGAAGATCTTCACCCAGCTGATCCGTCTCATGGAGGAAAGACTGCTTCTGATGTGAAGCAGCAGGTCAGATCCCAGCAGGAAACTGAAGTGAGTCGAGTCAAAGAGCTTCAGGAGAAGCTGGAGCAGGAGATCACTGAGCTGAAGAGGAAAGACGCTGAGCTAAAGAAGCTCTCACACACAGAGGATCACAACCAGTTTCTACACAACTACCCCTCACTGTCAGCACTCAGTGAGTCTACACACTCATCCAGCATCAAGATCGGTCCTCTCAAGTACTTTGAGGATGTGACAGCAGCTGTGTCAGAGCTCAGAGACAAACTACAGGACGTCCTGAGAGAGACAGGGACAAACATCTCACTGAGAGTGACTCAAGTGGATGTTTTACTGTCACAATCAGAACCAAAGACCAGAGCTGACTTCTTAAGATATTCATGTGAAATCAAACTGAATCCAAACACAGCAAAAAAATATCTGTTATTATCTGAGGGGAACAGAAAAGCAACAGTAGTGACTCAACAACAGTCTTATTCTGATCATCCAGACAGATTCACTTACTGGTGTCAGGTCCTGAGTAGAGAGAGTCTGACTGGACGTTGTTACTGGGAGGTGGAGTGGAGAGGAGCAGGAGTTAATGTAGCAGTCGCATACAAGAATATCAGGAGAGCAGGGAGCACAGATGAATCTAAATTTGGACACAATGACAAATCTTGGTCATTAAGTTGTGACACAAACAGTTATCAGTTTTATTACAACAACATCAAAACTCCCGTCTCAAGTCCTCGGTCCTCCAGAGTTGGAGTGTACCTGGATCACAGTGCAGGTATTCTGTCCTTCTACAGCGTCTCTGACACCATGACTCTCCTCCACAGAGTCCAGACCACATTCACTCAACCTCTCTATGCTGGACTGAGGTTCAGTTATGATTACGAAGACTCTGCTGAGTTGTGTAAACTGAAATAGACAGAAGACATTTAAGGGACACTGAGTTAAATCATTCTCATGTTGTCTTCATGTTTGTCGCTGATTGTTGTGTCATGTCTTCAGCTGTCAATCAAACTTTGTGGGCGGTACTTTGCCGCCTCCTGGTTTGTTGCTCTGTAAATGTTTGAGGTGTTTTTAGGTGACACTCCTTCCTGTGTCTGTTTAGCCACGGAGGCTCTCACTGCTCCTGATGAGGTTTGTTGACCTCCACTGATTCTTCTTGTTATTAAAATGTGAGCGTCTCTGTGCTCTAACTGCATGTTGAATATTTGTACTGATGTATTTGTATGTTGTTGTTTCTCTTCCACTGCGTGAGTCTTCAGAGAGAAAGCAGCACACCTTCATTTATTGTAGATGTTTTGTTCTGTGGAAGCTAATTTCTGCCAGTAAAATAGAAACAGAAATATGAAAACTCAACATTGAAACGAAAACACAATTATGAGGCGATTAATTGACTTTTATCTCTAATAATAACTGATCATTATCATTTTTGATGTCATACTTATGATCTTTCTGTCATAATTATGTCTCACCATGACAATATTTTTATTCTCAAGTTTTCGTCTGATTTTTTTTCTTTCAGTAGCAGAAATCAGCTCCCGTGCAGTTCTCACCACTTTGTACAGAATTCTTTAATTACATTTATTTGTCTGATCCTCTAAATGTTGTTCTTGTTGTCTGAATCGATTTACAAATGAGGAACTATGAGGTTCTATAAAGCTGTAAATATCCTGATCATAATCAATAAGGAGATGATTGATGAATGTGTTGTTGGTAGCTGAGATTCTGCTCAAACAAACTGTTGAGATGAAGAGGATCAGTTAATGAAATCACTGAACAAGAGTCAGTGAACAGACTTTACTGATGGGACGTGTGAACAAACTGAAGCTTCACATCATGAATAAACCAACATGAACAAAGTTTCTTCTTGTCGTCTTCATTCCAGGGTCTCACACAGAGCTGATGGAGAACATGTGACACTAATATGAGAGTATAACTGAGGCAGTTTTCCTCCTGAAACACCACAAAGTTCACAGTTCATGTTCAGAGCTGAAGCTGTCAGAAAATCATCAAATGAATAAACTTTTCTTCACATTTGGTTTCAAGTATTTCCACGTTGTTGAATCATAATTCTAGGAGTCAGAGAACTTAAAAACCCTCAAATGTCACATTCCTAAATACTATTTACAAGCTGAGAGCTGATGTGAATAATATCTGTAAAGGTGAAACTCTTCTCTCCCATCTTTCCCGTGTGACCTGAATGCAGCATCAGTGTTCCAGGCTGTGACTCCTGTGAACAAAGTGACACAGTGTGATGTTCCATATATTTAAATGTGTCTTTACTGATGTTGTTTGAAGCTGCCAAAGGCTCAGTGAAGTTTCCACATGTCTTCCTGCAGTGAACATCACAGCAGGTTAACAAGTGAACTGTGAAAACTGATGCAGGACACAAGAGGGCGCCGTCATCCTGCTGACCAGAGATGTAGTGGAGGTTAAAGCAGCTCCGCTCACTTTGTCTGCAGCTTTTAGTTCAAGGAGACATATTCTGCTCATTTTCAGGCTCATATCTTTATTTCAGTGGCGGTTGGTGAAAAATATTCTAGGTGTGGCTGTATGTGCCAGAAGCTTACGGTAACTATCCCAATAAAAGAACCCAAACCAGAAGATACCATTGTTTTAGGTTGAACAATAATTATTTAATTGCCCTTTAGAAATCAACAGTTTGACAGCTAATGACAGTGATGTGATGTGTATTAGTGAACACTCTTAATACAAAATTAAAGTTCTTGAGAGAGATATACAGGTGGATGATGATTAACAATAACTATACATAAAGAAAAACTGTCATAGGAACACAAAATGTAGCAATTGGATTAAATATATTAGTGAATGCTAATTACAATACAATGTTACAAAATGATTGTATATTATTGTGCTATAGGTGGATGATGATTAAAGATTAACACAGAAAAACTGAAAAATGTACCAACTGGAGTGTGCAAATACTGAGTTGTATATGTGTGTGTTTGAGTGAGTGAGTGAGTGTGTGTGTGTGTGTGTGTGTTAGTGTGAGTGTGTGAGTGACATATTTGAACATGAACTTTGCTCTTCAGTCTTTCTGAGTAGCAAATCTCTCAGTGACTTTTGTGTTAAAGTCAGGAATGTTCTGTATCAGGTTTTTCTCCTTGGAGAGCACAGCCAGTGCGTTCAGGCCGTCTTGTGCGTTCATGGTGTTCCTAAGGAATGTTTTTATCCTCTTTAAAGTAGAGCAGCACCTCTCTGACTCTGCTGTAGTCATCGGTGTGGTGATGAGAATCTTAAGAAGACTTACGGTCTCACTGAATGTGTCCAGCATGACAGCCAGCCAGCATGACAGCCAGCACACCACTGCAAGCATTGAACTGTTCATTTTCACAGACCAGGAACATTTCTGTCTTCAGCTTGGCCTCGTCCAGTGTCGGAGAGGCTTCCACAGTGTTTTCCAGTGCTGAGTCCGTGAACTTTACGCTGTGATGGAGGAACAAGTCTCCTTGCAGCAGAGTGGCACTGATGACATGACATACCTATGAAATGACACATAAAATTGTTTTTAACAGTCACTCCACATAATAAACAGTAGAATTAAATGTTCATATCTCTCCATGTAAATGTCATCATTATCTCCTTACAAGCTGACCATATAATTGTATGGAAAAACAAGGACAGCTTATTGTTAAATTTCATAAATATTTTTTTTTTTTAAAAACTACATCTAAACATTTTGGCGTGTTTCCGTTCTTCAGTAGCTGAGTGGTGAATAGTTCAGAATATTAAAATACGTAGGCTAACTGTCATAATTATACAGGAATTGAAGACAAACAAAGATACCAAAGGTAAACACCTCATGACCTGTATACAGAACACTGTTACAGCTCACCTCTGATGTGGGATGTTGCTGCTGCATTATCACGATCAGCTGATGAGCATAACAATAGTGTAAACGTCTTGACGTCACCCGTGGCTCTTATCATCACGCAGCTCCGTCATAGATCTTTCCCTCGTTGTCCCTCAGGAAGAAAAGTCTTCAGCCTTTCCAACACCGCAGTGGCGACTGTGTCAGCGGTCGCGTTTGGAAGCTGGGTGAACTCGTAAAAACGCTCTTGGCCTGTAAATGTAACGTAGCACCAGCACCAGCTGATGATGAGTGGCAGTGTCTGTTGTTTCATTAGCTCGGATAGCTAGTTAATGTGCCGTGTTTACATCCTCCAGAATACAGTCTCGAAGAACCGACAGCATGCGGTCCAGAAGTCCGTTCTGAACTAGTGATGTGCGAGTCATGAACGAATCGTTCAAAACTCGAAATTCGTTTTACTGACTCGGGAGTTACGAGTCATTGTCTCCATTAACTCGTTCACTGACTCACCGCTGCTGACACCAGCTAACAGCAAAGAGGAGACATGCCACACAACTGTTGTAAATGTATCAAGCTAATTGCTGTATTAGCTCTGTGGCTGAAGCCAGTGGCGCCGCCAGGATTCAGTGTCAAAGTACGCACAGAAACGGTAAATACAACAAATGGAAAAATACTTTAAGACAAAATCTAATGTTTTCGGTATCAGTGAAATAACAGATTGCAGCGCCCACATGATCTGTGACACTGTGGTTATTCTGACACGAGTTAAATGGCTGCTGTGTGGAAAACCACGCTGTGGTCCGTAATCGCAGTGCAGACGAGTGAGTTTGGAGCTGACCAGAGGAGAGAAAAAGATATGACGCGACTGTAGCCGCCATGATATGATGATGTCGCCCCCGCTGAGGAGGAACTATGAAGAACTCAGTTGTGATGGAAAAGCACCTAAACTGAGTGGAGTAGAGCCGAGCTGTACTGTGTAGTGGAGAAGGGGCAACACACGCTGTGCGCAATTGCGCACACACGCGCGATCGTCCTCTCAGATGCGGCTGCGTCTCTCCAGGTCACTGTGTGACAGAAAGAAAAGCTCTGACTTGCTTGGGCAGACGTTTGGTGTCACCCGCTGATTTGCATAATTTAAATGTCTAGCCCACCGAACCTTCCAATCCGCCCCGGTTCAGCACCCTGGACAGTGCACTGCAGACCTGCAGCATTTGTTTTCATCCAAACTTTGCAAACGTGGTCGGGATTTGTAAAAGTGGCGTAAGTATCGGCGGTGCAACCGGTGCAGCTGCACTGGGGCCCAGACGCCGTCAGGGGCCCATGAAGGAAGAAAAAAAAAAAAAACAGCTGTCCAGAATTGCCACAGGCCCTGTTTTTGTGAATGAAATATCTGGGGGCGGGTCGGTCAGGTAACGCTGAGTGGCCTTGATGCCTGTCAGTCATGATGAGTCGCGTCTCGTCACCTCTCTGCTGTGTCTGCAGCTGAGCACTGTGATGTGTCTCTCTCCCCGGCCGAGCGAGCTATCATACCGTAAAATACCAAATAATAGTCGGGGCGTTTATTTGTTTCAATCACTGAACAGACCAGGCGTTTATTTGGGACAGGCGTTTAATTCCTTCCTCTCAAAAATCCGGGATGAAAATGTAACAAACTTCTCCAGCTTCTCGGTGAATTCTCTGGCATCCTTCTGGACAATAGTTGTCTTCTGCAGGTGAAGTTGTTGCGGTGGAGGAAACGATTCAGCCGACCAGCACTCGCTGCAAACTCCTCATCTCTGCTGTCACTCACGGTGGCGGACATTTGTGTCGCCATCGCCCTGATCATCATGCGGGACACTCTCTCTTGGCGTGCCCGTTTGCTGACAACTCATCCCCGCATGTTTGTCTCAGGCTCCTCGCTAGCCTTCTTCCTCCCTCCAGCAGGCAGCCTGGCCCTGTTGCTGTCCTCCTCGGACAGATGCTGAAGCTCCGTTTGATTTTTCGCCGATCTCTCACTCTCTTGGGGTCGACAGAGAAACGTCTAGCAGCAGAATAAATAAATAGATAAAATAAAAAACGGCCGTCCATTGGCCCATTATTGATCGGCCCACCGGGAAAAATCCCGGTACTCCCGATGGCCAGTCCAGCCCTGCATTAGCAGTTCTCTAGAGTGGCTGTGCGTGAGTCCAAGCGCGCGCACCTGTGCTTAGGGGCACAAAAAAAATATTTGCACCGGGGCCTTTCACCATGATGTTACGCTACTGAGAAGACATATGTATGGTGCTCACTAGCCTATGCTGTTCCTATAAATAAATGCATCTCTGTGCAGAGAGGGATACAGGCAATGAAAAAGTGATTCCAAGTCCCCGCTCTCCCGCTAAGCAGAGGGAGGGAGAAATTACACAGAATACAAATTGCTTTAATTTTTAATTATTTTTTTTTTCACCTTCAAAAAAAGTACGCACAGTGCGTACAGGATTCCGGCTGGCGGCGCCACTGGCTGAAGCAACAGCTCTGGTCATTATTTCAACTCAACTCCCCTGAGCTGAGCTGTATGACAGGCTGATACAGAAAAAGAACGATTGACTGACCCAGTAGCTCCAGCTCACAGCTCACTCGCTCTCCCTCCCAGCTCGCAGAGCCCCTCCCTTACCTGAAAAACTCGCTGGTCCGCACCGTTCAGGACTCAGCACGTCAGACTCGCCGTTCACAGGCAGCTCACAGCTCACTCGCTCTCCCTCCCAGCTCGCAGAGTCCCTCCCTTACCTGAAAAACTCGCTGCTCCGCGCCGTTCAGTACTCAGCAGCTCACACTCGCAGGTCACAGGCAGCTCAGCTCACTGCTCTCCCTTTCTCCCTGCTCCCGTGCTCTCAGAGAGCCGCTACCTCACCTGAGCAGTGTGCTGCTACGCTCCATTCACGGGAAGTCTCTGAGTGACGGCGCAGAAATTATTCTCAATACAAAATCATGGTTGTCTTGCAAATGTATGTAAATTAAAACTGAATATGAACTACAACCGTGTTGCTGTCCCTCTCTTGCAGTTCACGTTACGTTATTACATCACGTTATTAACTGACATTTAGAAAATTACGGATTTTGACATGTAAAATCATAATCATAAATGATGATAACAAAAATCATAATTAATTTTGTTCTCGTAGTTACTTGTTGAATCCCAGGAATTAACGTAGCCTAGATGTTTAGTTGACGGGATGAAATTAGATGTTACACTGCGGAGGTCGGACCCAAAACCTCGTGTGCACAGGTCAGAAGAAAACGTAGCCGACTTTTTGAACAGGAAAAAATGGATACTCGCCGGAAAAGTGATGTCTGGATGCATTTTGAAATGGCAAGCCCAACACATGCAAAGTGCCAGTTGTGTAAGGTGGTTTTATCTTTTCGAGGGGGAAGCACGTCAAATATGAGGAGGCACCTGAGCAGCAAACACCCCACAGCGATTTTACAACAGGTCAACCAAAACCAAACAGCTACTCCTGCACAACCTACATCAGCACCAGGAACAGCTACAACATCAACAGCAGAAACTACATCAACCACAGCTGCTTCTTGCAGCAGTGCATCCGTAACAGCCCCACCACCTATGAACTCACAATCAGGGCAGAGAGTGACAGTCACAGCAAGAGGAAAACGGCAGAGGCAATCTGACATGGGAGCATTTGTCTCAAGGCCCATGATGCCACTACCTAACCCTTTTCTGTTGTAGACGACAAGGGATTTAAAGAATACACTAAGGCACTTGACCCTTCATATGTGCTTCCCAGCAGAAGTACAGTATCAAGACAACTTCTGCCTAATCTTTTTGAACAGGTGAGAACTTCTCTACACAGGCCCTCAATTAGTTCAGATCATATCTTGCAGATAGAAAGCAGTGTGTGGTGGTCGGTGGTGTCAAACCCCCTTACCTGGACTGTGCAGTAGGGGTCCCTCAGGGATCCATACTTGGACCTATTTTGTTTTTTCTTTACATTAATGATTTCTTTGATGTCTGTAATGGTGTTAATGCACAGTTGTATGCGGATGACGCAGTTATTTACACCCCCTGCGAAAAACACGACTGAGGCTGCTCACATACTCACAACAGCAATGGCTCATGTTCAGGACTGGCTCACTGAATCATGTCTTTCTCTAAATGTTAAAAAAAGTGTCTGTATGATTTTGCTAAAAAGCTGCCAAATATTGATCATTCTGGCGTCTTTCTGGGAGGGGAGGAGCTCACTTTGGTGAGCGAGCTCAGGTACGTGGGAGTCATCCTGGACTCGACACTCTCATTCAGGAAACACATCAAAATGTGTCTAATTCTGTCAAATACAACCTGGCAAATTTCAGACAGATCAGGAATTCATTAACCAGCAGTGCAGCTTGGACATTTTTACACTGTATGATCTTCTCACATATAGATTCTGCTTAATGAGCTCGTCACTGGCATGTACAAAACCACTCAAACTGATAGAATGCCCCACATACTCCTCTTTTAAAGTAAAACTAAAACAATTTGTCAAATCACACCAAAAGTGCGACCACTAACTGGACTTAAGACTTGAACATTTACTTTTATTGCATTGTTAAATCCTTCTGGGTCTGGTATCCTCCTGATTGTGTAACCTATTGTGTTGCTTTGCTATAATCCGGCATGTTTACAGAGATGTTTCCAATGTTTATTAATGTGCACTGTCCCTATCCAAAAATAAAGCATTATAATTATCTAAATCTTCACTGTTCTCTTGTTGTCATGTTTGCTCTTCTTCTGTAGACGTTTTACTGGATTAAGTACGTCCAATGTTTTGTGGATACAACAACATAAACAAGGTCATTTTGACGGCACACTGAGGATCAAGTGTCTTCTGTTGCCGCTCAGTGAATAAACAGAATGGCAGAGACAACAGTGTTGTTTAAGTATGTAACCAGTTAAAACCAAGATTCAAGATGTTTATCATCACTCCTATTGAACAAGTACACTCGTGTGAACTTATTTTTACTTAGAGACTCCATCACAGAAAGAGTAGAATAGTAAATCAATAAATAAAATGTATGTAAGAAAACAAATAATAATAAACAATGAAACACAAAGACAAATTATACAAATAAAAGTATGGACAGCAGGAATAAGGTGTATGTGTATACATCTATTTATTAACATGTATGAACATGAGATGATGCAATGTCTGTGTAAACATTCTAGAAATAGCAATAAAGTAAAGAGTATAAAAACAGAAATGGAGGTGATCAAAGTGTAGTGATTGATTGATAGAAGGTGCAGCTGTGATGGTGCAGTTAAACACTTACAATGTCTGTGTTGTGCTTTCAGCACTACATGATGAGTAAAAGGTCTCTGAGGAGAAAATGTTGAAGAAATAAAACATTTTCAAAAGTGAAAATACTTCTTACTTTTTTATTCATGTTAGGCTTTCACTTTGTAAGAAATGTCGACATTTCCGGTATTGTTGACGTAATGTAGTGACTTGACACAGTGCTGTCACATGACTGTCTCCCAAGTCCTGACTCTTGTCTCCACATGTCACTCAGCCACATCCTGAACCTGTTCTGACATGAAGGAGAACAGATATGTAAATATTAATTGTGATGTGTGCGTGCTGCTGTAACATGAATCAGACAGATTATAGAAATATGCAGCCATCAATAAACTCTGCAGTCGTACATGATTCACAGAGCTGCTCCTCTTCCTGGAAAGACTCTCAGCTTGATAAGCCCAGCCTCTTCTCTTCTCTTCTCCTCTCTCTTTCCTTTTAGTCTGAAGGAGGGTGTATCTGAGCTGACTGACTGCGTTTACTGCGCTGTTCAGATCAGAGCTTAAAAACCAGTTCAGTTATCAGGAAGTGAAACTCAGACGTTCGTCGACACAGAGAGGTGAAATGGCTCAGAAAGGAGTTCAGCTGGACCGAGAGACTTTCTCTTGTCCGATCTGTTTGGACCTACTGAAGGATCCGGTGACTACTCCCTGTGGACACAGCTACTGCAAGAACTGTATTAAAGACCACTGGGACACAGAGGATGAGAAGAAAACCTACAGCTGCCCTCAGTGCAGGAAGCGCTTCATACCGAGGCCTCAGCTGCTGAAAAGCACCATGTTAGCAGATTTAGTGGAGGAGCTGAAGAAGACTGGACTCCAAGCTGCTCCTGCTGATCACTGCTATGCTGGACCTGAAGATGTGGCCTGTGATGTCTGCACTGGGAGGAAACTGAGAGCAGTTAAGTCCTGTCTGCAGTGTGTGGCCTCTTACTGTGAGAAACACCTGCAGCCTCATTATCAATCATCTACATTTAAAAAACACAAACTGGTGGAGCCGTCAGAGAAGCTCCAGGAGAACATCTGCTCTCGTCACGATGAGATACTGAAGATTTTCTGTCGTACTGATCAGCAGTGTATCTGTATGTTGTGCTCCATGGACGAACATAAAGGCCACGACACAGTGTCAGTGGCAGCAGAGAGGACTGAGAGGCAGAGAGAGCTGGAGGGGAGTCGACACAACATCCAGCAGAGAATCCAGGACAGAGAGGAAGATGTGAAGCTGCTTCAACAGGAGGTGGAGGCCATCAATGGCTCTGCTGATAAAGCAGTGGAGCACAATAAGAAGATCTTCACCCAGCTGATCCGTCTCATTAAGAAAAAACGCTCTGCTGTGAAGCAGCAGGTCAGATCCCAGCAGGAAACTGAAGTGAGTCGAGTCAAAGAGCTTCAGGAGAAGCTGGAGCAGGAGATCACTGAGCTGAAGAGGAAAGACGCTGAGCTGAAGAAGCTCTCACACACAGAGGATTACAACCAGTTTCTACACAACTACCCCTCACTGTCAGCACTCAGTGAGTCTACACACTCATCCAGCATCAAGATCCGTCCTCTCAAGTACTTTGAGGATGTGACAGCAGCTGTGTCAGAGCTCAGAGACAAACTACAGGACGTCCTGAGAGAGACGGGGACAAACATCTCACTGACAGTGACTCAAGTGGATGTTTTACTGTCACAACCAGAACCAAAGACCAGAGCTGACTTCTTAAGATATTCATGTGAACTCACACTGGATCCAAACACAGCACTCACACAGCTGTTATTATCTGAGGGGAACAGAAAAGCAACATTGGTGATTAAACAACAGTCTTATTCTGATCATCCAGACAGATTCACTTACTGGTGTCAGGTCCTGAGTAGAGAGAGTCTGACTGGACGTTGTTACTGGGAGGTGGAGTGGAGAGGATTTGGAGTTAATGTAGCAGTCGCATACAAGAATATCAGGAGAGCAGGGGGGACAAATGAATCTCTATTTGGTCACAATGGCAAGTCTTGGTCATTAAATTGTTACACAAACAATTATGAGTTTTTGTACAACAACATCAAAACTCCCGTCTCAGGTCCTCAGTCCTCCAGAGTTGGAGTGTACCTGGATCACAGAGCAGGTATTCTGTCCCTCTACAGCGTCTCTGACACCATGACTCTCCTCCACAGAGTCCAGACCACATTCACTGAACCTCTCTATGCTGGGTTTAGGCTCTGTAACTTTGAAGACTCTGCTGAGTTTTGTAAACTGAAATAGACAGAAGACATTTAAGGGACACTGAGTTAAATCATTCTCATGTTGTCTTCATGTTTGTCGCTGATTGTGGTGTTGTGTCTTCAGCTGTCAATCAAACTTTGTGGGCGGTACTTTGCCGCCTCCTGGTTTGTTGCTCTGTAAATGTTTGAGGTGTTTTTAGGTGACACTCCTTCCTGTGTCTGTTTAGCCACGGAGGCTCTCACTGCTCCTGATGAGGTTTGTTGACCTCCACTGATTCTTCTTGTTATTAAAATGTGAGCGTCTCTGTGCTCTAACTGCATGTTGAATATTTGTACTGATGTATTTGTATGCTGTTGTTTCTCTTCCACTGCGTGAGTCTTCAGAGAGAAAGCAGCACACCTTCATTTATTGTAGATGTTTTGTTCTGTGGAAGCTCATTTCTGCCAGAAAAATATAGACAGAAATATGAATGAATTATGAGACTTTTATTTATGATAAAAACTGATCGTTATCATTTTTGATGTCATACTTCGACTCTTTCTCTTATAATTATGTCTCACCATGACAATATTTTTATTCTGAAGTTTCCATCATATTGTTTTTTCTCTTAGTGGCTGAAATCAGCTCCCGTACAGTTCTCACCACTTTGTACAGAATTCTTTAATTACTTTTATTTGTCTGATCCTCTAAATGTTGTTCTTGTGGTCTGAATCGATTTACAAATGAGGAACTATGAGGTTTTATAAAGCTGTAAATATCCTGATCATAATCAATAAGGAGATGATTGATGAATGTGTTGTTGGTAGCTGAGATTCTGCTCAAACAAACTGTTCAGATGAAGTGAATCTGTTGATGAAATCAATGAACAAGAGTCAGTGAACAGACTTTACTGATGGGACGTGTGAACAAACTGAAGCTTCACATCATGAATAAACCAACATGAACAAAGTTTCTTCTTGTCGTCATTTCAGGGTTTCAAACAAAGCTGATGGAGAAAATATGAAAATGTGTGTGTGGCTCCACCTGCTGTTATTTTAAGGACAGAGGAAATCTACACTGAATAATTTTTGCACACGTTTTAATATTTACCTTCACTTCGATGAGCCTCTGCAGCGTGACACCGTCTTTACAACATACAGAAGTGATATGCTGACATACTGCAGTGCTACTTCTCTAGCAGCTGAATACTATCAACACACTGCAGCCAGTATTCATGTTGTCACTGCACATGTGCTCTAAATGAACTCGCTGCATTAAGCCTGTTTGCATCGGTCCTGTGAGTCACATCTACTAGAAACTTCAGGATACATCAAGAACTGATGTAGAAGACTGTCAGTGGCTTCATCTGTCGCTTTCCCAACGTGAACACATTTCATACTCAAAGCTTCCTGCCACATTCATGTTGTATCGTTCAGATGGTAATTTACTGCAGCTGAGAGGGAACAACTGCATGTTTCAGTCTATTTATCCACTTTATTGTCAACCAACCACTAAATATATATGTACATGATGAAATTAGCTCCTTTGATGTGGTGTGACTAAAGAGCAATGTTTTTACAGAGAAAGAATAAAATACATGTAGAACATTTGCCGATTTAACAGGAAGGAACAAATAACGAAGAATTAGTAAGAGACAGTGTTTCACAGAGTTTATAAAGTGTCTCCTAACTCAACAACTCACTAAACTGACACATTTTTTAAGGGAGTCTGGGACTTTCTCCAATGGAACAAAGAAGTAGCCTACAGTGGTGGAAAAAAGTTTTCGGACACCAAACGCATTTGTGAAAAATCGGATTAAGAATCACCTTTAGGTCTTAAAGTGCAATTTCTTTCAGTACAGTCACAACTAAAATACTAAACAAATCCTAAAACAGCCATTTGGAAGCTTAAAATTGATTGGTTCCATTAAAATACATAAGAAATTTTGAGTATGGGGTCATTTTGGTACCAGTGATACACTAATGAAAGTCATGCTTTTTATCAAAAGACACAATTTTTTTTGCCGTGCATAGTGTCTATATAAAGCCAGCACATTTGAAAGTTCTCCAGAGACAAAAATGGCTAAGACAAGGAACCCAACGCAGGAAACACTCAGCCAGGAAGTGTACAGCTGCGGCCCAGATAGCCAGGAAGTGCAGATGCAGTCCTTCAGCAGTTGGATACACTCTGCAGAAATACAGACAAACCAACAGCTTGGAAGATAGACCAAGATCTGGGTGTCCAAGGGTTTCTTCAGCAAGAAATGACCGCATCCTGAATCGCATGTGCAGGGAAAACCGCCGAATGACATCACAGGAGCTTCAGCAGCAGTGGTGAAACCGGTGTCCAGTGTTCCACCCGCACTATACGTGGCCGACTTTTAGATCATGGCTTAAGGTCCTACAAGGCTGTCAAGAAGCCCCTGATCAATGAGAGACAAAGGTTAGCCCGATGTCGTTGGGCCCAAGCACACAAGAACTGGACAGCCAGGAATTGGAAGAAGATTCTGTGGTCAGATGAGTCCAGTTACCAGCTTTATCTTCCTCCTGCTAACGTGAGGGTACGCAGAAGGCCAGGCGAAGCATTATCTCAAGCATATACAGTACCTACTGTCAAGCATGGTGGGGGCAGTATCATGGTTTGGGGATGCATGAGTGCTGCTGGTGTTGGTCATCTCACTGTCTGTGATGGCACACTGAACTCTGCCAAGTATTGTGCCATTCTCGAAACCCACATGCTCCCATCTGCACGTGCACTGTTCCGTTGAGGTCAAAACTGGATATTTCGGCTGTGTTTGGGGTACCAGGAGAAGACAGTCCTCTTAAAGGACTCTCCTCAACTATGGCGACGTTTATAACCCTGCTAGCGCGTAGATTAATTTTATTGAACTGGAAGCAGGCTCAACCCCCAACTTACACTATATTCATAAGAGATGTTATGCAGCACCTGAGGCTGGAAAAGATCAGATTCACCCTACAAGGCTCAGATGACAAATTTTACAAGACTTGGCGACCCTTTATTGACTATGCAAAAACAAGACAATAATAACCATTGTGATTTTCTGCTGTGGTCTCGATAAGGTAATGTAACCCTGTAATTTGATGTATCTTTTGTTTTGATTTTGGGCTGCTTCTGTTGATGAGCAACATATCTTTCTATGACATTTGATGTAACTCATACTCACACAATGCCCTGTTAATGAAAAACCAATAAACAGATGTTTAAAAAAAAAACAACTGGATATTTCAACAAGATAATGCCCCTTGCCACGCATCCAGGACCAGTAGAACTTGGCTGCAGGAGCACAGTATCCAGGTCTTAGACTGGCCAGCTCAATCCTCGGACATGAGCCCCATTGAAAATCTGTGGTGGATTATCAAAAGGTCCATTTCAAAGCGTAAACCGAAGAGTTTGGATGAATTAAAAGCACTAATTCAAGAAGAATGGGACAAGATTACCCCTGAACAGTGTGAAAGGCTCGTGGGGAACATACCAGCCAGAATTAGAGCTCTACTGTGTGCTAATGGCAGGGCTACTAAATATTAATTTGATAATGTGATGGTTTATTTATTTTTTGTTCAGTTTTGAACACATTCTCTGTTATTTGTTGACTTTGATACCGACAATGTTGAGGAACTGACATATGTCAGTGTCTGTCAAGAGTTTAGTTTTGTTAGTTTTTCTTGTAAATAATAAACAGTAAAAAAGATCATTTGTATTTGTTTGTCTCTGTCTAATGCAGCTGCACCTTTTGAAACACAAAAAAGATTTTTCCACAAATATTTCATGATAATATTTGAGTTTGTGTAAAATTTTAAGGGTGTCTGAAAACTTTTTTCCACCACTATATATTGGTTCATGTTCAGTCTATTTCTAAATGATACATGTTAAGCGTCAAACAGCTGATCAGTGTTGGCAGGTAAGACTTTAGCACTTTAGACACAGAAGAAGACAGGCTGGTACAGACATGCTGCCACAAACTGACACTTTTTACAAGGAGACAGACAAACTCATGTTCTAATTTAATGCTGAATTTACAATAAGGAGACAATGAGTAAGAATCCGTCAGAGACAAAGTTTCACAAAGTATATAAAGTTTGTTTCAACTCAACAACTCTTAAAATCACTACCTTTGTTAAGGGAATCCGGTGGTAGTTTACATGAAATAGTTTTGAGTTGTTGAATTAGGAGGCAATTTATAAACTTCTCAAAATGCTGTCTTTGTCTTCTTGTAAATTCTGCAAATGTTGTACATGACGCTCTTTCTCTCTTGATCCATGTATTTGCATATAAAGCAGGAAGTAAGATCCAATCACAAGTGGTCCCTGGAGATGGATGACAAGACTCATATTAAAGCCAGGTGTACAAGTGTGCATCACATTCTGACGTCAGATATTTAACAAACAATTCTGGGTGGTATCTTTCCGTGCAGAGCTTGATACAGCGAGGCATTTCTCCCAAATAATCCATCTTTAGCACTGATGCTAGATGCCATGTTCCCCTTCAACTGTCACCTTCATCTTGTGTCACATTAAAAGAATTCCCTCTGCCAGCCGACACAGTTTACATTCCGCTCTGTTGGATTTAAAGCTTTTTTCACAGCCTTTTTTTATTTTAAGGTATTTTTAGGGTCTCAGAGACCTAAACAAAATAAACTTGATTTAATCAGTGGAGGATGTTTCTACTTCAAAAGCACCACCAGTTTTAAATTAGATACTGGACAGACATTCACTCCCAGAGACATCCAGTGATGTCTCTTCCTCAGTGTCCTCCAGTGTTGGCAGCAGGAGGCCGGTTAGCTGCCTCCCAGAACCTCTGCTGATGGAGGCTGACTGAGCGACCATATGTGAATAACACAATGTTTCTTTATGCTGACTTGTATGGGGCACCAATTGTAAAGTTGTGCATGCTAAAATAAACAACAACTTCAGCAATAAACCACGCTTAAAAAACATATGTGAATTTTAAAATGTTCCTTTTGACCAGATTTACAGCAATATTTGTGAACTTTGTGATATTTAATTCTCTTCTAAGAAAATAATGTCAATAATAAATCTTAATAAAAAATCTAAATCTAAATGTTAAATATTAAATCTAAATGTTAAATCTGAATCTAAATGTTAAATCTAAATGTTAAATCTAAGACTAAATCTAAATTGTAAATGTTAAATCGTAATCTAAATGTTAAATCTAAAAATGATATGTTTAATATAAATTTAATGTTGAATTTTAAATCTAAATCTAAATGTTGAATAGAAATAGAAATGTTGAATAGATATGTTAAATTTGAAAGTACATTTTAAATCTAAATCTAAATATCAAATCTAAATGTTAATTCTAAATCTTAATGATGAATGTGAAATCTAAATCTAAATGTTAAATGTTGATGTAGAATTTTAAATCGAAATCTAAATGTTAAACCTAAATCTAAATGTTAAATGTTAAATCTAAATGTTTCATTTTGACTATAAATCTAAATGTTAAATCTAAATCTTAATCTAAATCTAAATGTTGAATAGATATGTTAAATTTAAATGTAAATGTTAAATCTAAATCTAAATATCAAATCTAAATGTTAAATCAAAATCTTAATGTTGAATGTGAAATCTAAATCTACATGTTAAATGTTGAATCGAAATCGAAATGTTAAATCTTAAACAAAATGTTAAATCTAAAAGTTAAATGTTGAATATAAATCTAATTGTTGAATGTTAAATCTTCATCTAAATGTTAAATGTTAAATCGCAATCAAAGTGTTAAATGTTGAATCTAAATCGAAATGTTAAATCTAAATCAAAATGTAAAATCTTAAAGTTAAATGTTGAATATAAATCTAATTGTTGAATGTTAAATCTTCATCTAAATGTTAAATGTTAAATCGCAATCGAAGTGTTAAATGTTGAATGTAAATCGAAATGTTAAATCTAAATCAGAATGTAAGATCTCAAAGTTAAATGTTGGATATAAATCTAATTGTTGAATGTTATAGTTAAATCTAAATCTAAATGTTAAACGTTGAATATTAATCTAAATCTTTTTTTTTTAAAGATTTTTTCTGGCATAGAAAGCAGTAGACAGATAGGAAATACAGGAGCGAGAGAGGGATGTGACTTGCTGCAAAGGACATCCAGCCGAGATTTGAAACGGGGTCGGTTACATATATGCCATGCGCTCTAACCACTCAACCACCTGCGCACATTAAATGTTAAATCTGATTCTAAATCTCAAATCTAAATGTAAAATCTAAATGTTAAATGTTGTATAATAAATCTCAACCTAAATATTAAATCTCAACCTAAATATTAAATCTCAATCTAAATGTTAAATGTTGAATCTAAATCTGAATTATAAATGTCAATCTAAATGTTAAATGTTAAATCTAAATATTAAATCTAAAGCTAAATTGTGAATCTAATTCTAAATGTTAAATCTAAAAACCCTCAAATCTCACATACCTAAATACTATTTACAAGCTTAGAGCTGATCTGAATGATATCTGTAAAGGTGAAACTCTTCTCTCCCATCTTTCCCATGTGACCTAAAAAACTACATCAGTGTTCCAGGCTGTGACTCCTGTGAACAAAGTGACACAATGTGATGTTACATATCTTTGTAATGTGTCATTACTGATGTTGTTTGAAGCTGCCAAAGGCTCAGTGAAGTTTCCACATGTCTTCCTGCAGTGAACATCACAGCAGGTTAACAAGTGAACTGTGAAAACTGATGCAGGACACAAGAGGGCGCCGTCATCCTGCTGACCAGAGATGTAGTGGAGGTTAAAGCAGCTCCGCTCACTTTGTCTGCAGCTTTTAGTTAAAGGAGACATATTCTGCTCATTTTCAGGCTTGTGTCTTTATTTCAGGTATCTTTCAGAAGACGTTTACAGGCTTTAATATCCCAACAACAGATTATTTCTGTCACTCTGTCCACTGACGCTGTCTGAATGTTCAGCTCACACAGGCTTCTACCTGCTGAACTTCAGGTTGACCGGTGTGTGTTTGAAGATTTTAATATAAACTTCACTTGTCTTTACGACCAACAATTACATTTGAATCATTTTAAGATAAAGATGGAATTCAAATGTTTGGCTGTGATAATGTGAGGAAACAAATCTCCAACAACAGTCATTTATTTACTCGACTAAACTACATTTATTCACTCTACTATTGAGAAGGAGACACCAGCATTTCCAAATCTCTGTCTGGACCTCTGTTGATTTACACTGACCAGAACCCATTGTTGATCCTGCAGAGGTCAGTTCTCATCAACCGTCGGCTTCTCTGCTGGAGGTTCGCCTTGCAGGAACGATCACTTGAAATCCAGCACGTCAAAGGAAAAGGACGATTTAGTCTCTGATTGTTTGTCGCGTGTGGTCGCTGATTAAACAAGTTGTTGTTCTATTTGTGAAAAGTAATTCACTCTGTGCATCATGACTGTGACTGAGTCTGACTGTGTTGGAAGGAAGGTTCAAACATCTTGATCCATTTCTGTTGGCAACATTTTCCTTCTGAGATTATAACGAAGTGGGAGTTTTCCTTTCGGTGCTTTGCCAACAGACCTGTTAGATTAGTCGTCTTTTAGGGGGGATGTGTTCTGGACAGAGGTCAGATATTCTCCAAGGTCCTGATGTGAATAGAACTTTCTCCAGATCCAGGTCCCGGGTCATCAGGAGCTGTTGGGTTCACCTGTGATGTTGTCCCTCAGCTTGCTGCAGTCCCGCAGCTGGGAGACGATATAAGAGGGCTGCAGTTCCCCATCTCAGCTGGTTGTGTGTCTTCAGGCAGTCGACACCATCAGTCGGCTTTCTGTGTTTTCTGTTTGAGAGAAAATCTGAGTCGAGTGTGTCTGAGATTTTTGTCTTTTGTTTAGTTTCCATACATCTTGCATCCCCCCTGTTCAGTGACTCTCACTGTAACTCTGGTTTTTGGGTCCAATCCTTTTGATTGTCTCTCATTTTTATAGAATCAGCAGGCGGCTGTGTGTTTTATTCCCACCGCCTCCTTTTAGAAACCAAGGGACCAGTTAGTCTGTTAGTGTCCGGACCTGCGACCTGTGTCCTTCAGGTTCTGTTTTCTGGGGGCACGTAACAAATAGCACCAACCACAAACAACAAACACCGTCAGCTGGAACACTTCATCACCTTGACCCTTTGTCCTGAACAGCACTTATTTATTTCTCAGCTGCATTTTTTAGTATTTGGTTTCCTTTTTTCCTTAACATGAACAAAGAATACATTTTTATTCCAGCAATAATTTCTGTCTTTTGTTGAAGTGGAATGTGTTTTGTAAACATTTACTCACAGCAAAAAGGCCACAAGATGTCAGCAGCAGAAAAACTCCTGAACTTGATGAGGTTTTCATTTTAAAACTCTGATTTTATTCACCTTCAAATGACAGAATGAAAACAGGTCAAATGTTCCAACACAAGAGGGCGCCGTCATCCTACTAACCACAGATGTGTTGGAGGTTAAAGCTCCTCAACTACAGAGCAAGACTGCAGAATGAAATATCATGATAAACACCAGAAGTTATGACAAACATAAAAACAATTAATGATACACAGTTAAAACTGTATAAGATGCAGAGTGAACTACTGATGACACAACCATCAACACTGAGCAGCTTTATATTAGAATTCCAGATTGAGTAAAAAGCTGTTTGATAATGCACGCTTTTAGATTCTTGACCATGATTTTCTCAAACATATTCTATATAATGATTTCTACTATTAGAAGATCAATCAAAAGGGGAAAAGATAGGAAAACTTCATGGAACACATTTGAATGCAAAGAATGTTATTCTGTTCTCCAAACTAGCAAAACAACCAAAAAACTATTACCTTCAATTTGACAAAACTATTAAACAGAACTACTACAGCTACGTCTATTACACCTGGACTAAAGGGCACTGTGGACCTCAGGGGCAAAGGGGCAGGTGGCCGAGCACCTTTAGCTCCGCCCTCTGCACATACCTGTTCATATGTGTACTCTATGGTGGGGTAAAACATTATTAAATACAATATTTACATTTTTGGCATCACTTTAAAAGTCAATATTTCATCTGCATTCTGTTGTGCCGACTAACTGGAAGGTGAGCACGGTGAACCCAGTCTTCAAATCTGGAAGTAAATCTGAAATCAGCAACTATAGACCAATCAGTATTCTTCCTGTCATCTCCAAAATGATAGAAAATTACAAAGACAAATTATACAAATAAAAGTATAGACAGCAGGAATAAAGTGTATGTGTATACATCTATTTATTTAAATGTATGAACATGAGATAGTGCAATGTCTGTGTAAACATTCTAGAAATAGCAATAAAGTAAAGAGTATAAAAACAGCAATGAAGGTGATCAAAGTGTAGTGATTGATTGATAGAAGGTGCAGCTGTGGTGTTGCAGTTAAACACCTACAATGTCTGTGTTGTGGCTTTCAGCACTACATGATGAGTAAAAGGTCTCTGAGAAGAAAATGTTGAAGAAATAAAACATTTTAGAAGTGAAAATACTTCTGACTTTTTTACACTCACAAGATTATTTCAATGTTAGGCTTTTGTAAAAAAAAAAAGACGACTTTTACGGTATTGTTGACGTAATGTAGTGACTTGACACAGTGCTGTCACATGACTGTCTCCCAAGTCCTGACTCTTGTCTCCACATGTCACTCAGCCACATCCTGAACCTGTTCTGACATGAAGGAGAACAAATATGTAACTATTAAATGTGATGTGTTTGTTTTGTTGCAACATGAATCAGACAGATTATAGAAACATGCAGCCATCAACAAAGTCTGCAGTCGTACATGATTCACAGAGCTGCTACTCTTCCTGGAGCGACTCTCAGCTTGATAAGCCTGCCCTCTTTTTTCAAACACAGCAAGCTCCACCCTGCACATGTATTTCCTTTCAGATCTACAGTCTGAAGGAGGATGTTACTGAGCTGACAGGCCTCGTTCACTGCACAAACACACACAGTTCAGATCAGAGATCAAACCAGTTTCAGTTATCAGGAAGTGAAACTCAGACGGTCGTTGACACTGAGAGGTGAAATGGCGCAGAAAGCAGTTCAGCTGGACCGAGAGACTTTCTCTTGTTCGATCTGTTTGGATCTACTGAAGGATCCGGTGACTACTCCCTGTGGACACAGCTACTGCACCAACTGTATTAAAGACCACTGGGACACAGAGGATGAGAAGAAAACCTACAGCTGCCCTCAGTGCAGGAAGAGCTTCACACCGAGGCCTGAGCTGCTGAAAAACACCATGTTAGCAGTTTTAGTGGAGGAGCTGAAGAAGACTGGACTCCAAGCTGCTCCTGCTGATCACTGCTATGCTGGACCTGAAGATGTGGCCTGTGATGTCTGCACTGGGAGGAAACTGAGAGCAGTTAAGTCCTGTCTGCAGTGTGTGGCCTCTTACTGTGAGAAACACCTGCAGCCTCACTATGAATCAGCTGCTTTAAAGCAACACAAGCTGGTGGAGCCGTCAGAGAAGCTCCAGGAGAACATCTGCTCTCGTCACGATGAGGTGATGAAGATTTACTGCCGTACTGATCAGCAGTGTATCTGTTATCTCTGCTCTGTGGACGAACATAAAGGCCACGACACAGTGTCAGCTGCAGCAGAGAGGACTGAGAGGCAGAGAGAGCTGGAGGGGAGTCGACACAACATCCAGCAGAGAATCCAGGACAGAGAGGAAGATGTGAAGCTGCTTCAACAGGAGGTGGAGGCCATCAATGGCTCTGCTGATAAAGCAGTGGAGCACAGTGAGAAGATCTTCACCCAGCTGATCCATCTCATGGAGGAAAGACGCTCTGATGTGAAGCAGCAGGTCAGATCCCAGCAGGAAACTGAAGTGAGTCGAGTCAAAGAGCTTCAGGAGAAGCTGGAGCAGGAGATCACTGAGCTGAAGATGAAAGACGCTGAGCTGAAGAAGCTCTCACACACAGAGGATCACAACCAGTTTCTACACAACTACCCCTCACTGTCAGCACTCAGTGAGTCTACACACTCATCCAGCATCAAGATCCGTCCTCTCAAGTACTTTGAGGATGTGACAGCAGCTGTGTCAGAGCTCAGAGACAAACTACAGGACGTCCTGAGAGAGACGGGGACAAACATCTCACTGACAGTGACTGAAGTGGATGTTTTACTGTCAAACCCACAACCAGAGCCCAAGACCAGAGCTGACTTCTTAAGATATTCATGTGAAATCACACTGAATCCAAACACAGCCAACACACAGCTGTTATTATCTGAGGGGAACAGAAAAGCAACATTAGTGAGTAAACCACAGTCTTATTCTGATCATCCAGACAGATTCACTGTGTGGTATCAGGTCCTGAGTAGAGAGAGTCTGACTGGACGTTGTTACTGGGAGGTGGAGTGGAGAGGAGGAGCAGTTTATGTAGCAGTCGCATACAAGAATATCAGCAGAGCAGGGAGCACAAATGAATGTATATTTGGACACAATGACAAATCTTGGTCATTAAATTGTGCCACAGACAGTTATGAGTTTTATTACAACAACATCAAAACTCCCGTCTCAGATCCTCAGTCCTCCAGAGTTGGAGTGTACCTGGATCACAGTGCAGGTATGCTGTCCTTCTACAGCGTCTCTGACACCATGACTCTCCTCCACAGAGTCCAGACTACATTCACTGAACCTCTCTATGCTGGACTTAGGTTCAGTTATGATTACGGAGACTCTGCTGAGTTTTGTAAACTGAAATAGACAGAAGACATTTAAGGGACACTGAGTTAAATCATTCTCATGTTGTCTTCATGTCTGTCGCTGATTGTTGTGTCATGTCTTCAGCTGTCAATCAAACTTTGTGGGCGGTACTTTGCCGCCTCCTGGTTTGTTGCTCTGTAAATGTTTGAGGTGTTTTCAGGTGAAACTCCTTCCTGTGTCTGTTTAGCCACGGAGGCTCTCACTGCTACTGATGAGGTTTGTTGACCTCCACTGATTCTTCTTGTTTTTAAAATGTGAGCGTCTCTGTGCTCTAACTGCATGTTGAATATTTGTACTGATGTATTTGTATGTTGGTGTTTCTCTTCCACTGCGTGAGTCTTCAGAGAGAAAGCAGCACACCTTCATTTATTGTAGATGTTTTGTTCTGTGGAAGCTAATTTCTGCCAGTAAAATAGAAACAGAAATATGAAAACTCAAAATTGAAATGAAAACACAATCATGAGACATTTATTTCTAATAATAACTGATCATTATCATGTTTGATGTCATACTTTTGACTCTTTCTCTCATAATTACGTCTCACCATGACAATATTTTTATTCTGAAGTTTCCGTCTTATTGTTTTTTCTTTTAGTGGCAGAAATGAGCTCCCGTACAGTTCTCCCCACTTTGTACAGAATTCTTTAATTACATTTATCTGTCTGATCTTCTAAATGTTGTTCTTGTGGTCTGAATCGATTTACAAATGCGGAACTATGAGGTTTTATAAAGCTGTAAATATCCTGATCATAATCAATGAGGAAATGATTGATGAATGTGTTGTTGGTCGCTGAGATTCTGCTCAAACAAACTGTTCAGATGAAGAGGATCAGTTAATGAAATCACTGAACAAGAGTCAGTGAACAGACTTTACTGATGGGATGTGCGAACAAACTGTAGCTTCACATCATGAATAAACAAACATGAACAAAGTTTCTTCTTGTCGTTATTTCAGGGTTTCAAACAAAGCTGATGGAGAAATTATGAAAATGTGTGTGTGGCTCCACCTGCTGTTATTTTAATGATAGAGGAAAAACTACACTGAATAACTTCTGCACACGTTTTAATATTTACCTTCACTTCAATGAGCTTCTGCAGTGTTATACCTTCTTTGCAACATACAGAAGTGATATGCCGACATACTGAAGTACCAGTTCTTGTATAATAATATCAATACACTGCAGCCAGTATTCATGTTGCCACTGCACATGTGCTCTAAATGAACTCGCTGCATTAAGCCTGTTTGCATCGTTCCTGTGAGTCACATCAACTGTAAACTTCAGAATACACCAAGAACTGAATCCTGACTAGTGGCTTCACCTGTCGCTTTCCCAACGTGAACACATTTCACACTCAAATCTTTCTGCTGCATTCAAATCATATCGTTCAGACTGTAACTTACTGCAGCCGAGAGGGGGCTGAAACTGTAGTTTCAGTCTATTTATCCACTTTATCATCAACCAACTGCTAAAATATACCCATAAATATCTAAATGTTAAATGTTAAATCTAAATCTAAATATTACATTTCAAATCTAAATCTAAATATTTAATGTTGAATCTAAATCAAAATGCCAAATTTAAATCTAAATGTTAAACCTAAATCTAAATGTTAAATGTTAAATCTCAATATAATTGTTAAATGTTAGGTCTAAATTTAAATGTAAATATTGAATCTAAATGTTAAATCTAAATCTAAATGCTACACCTAAATCTAAATGTTAAATGTTGAATCTAAATCTAAATGTTAAATGTTGAATCTAAATGTTAAATGTTAAATCTAAATCTAAATGTTAAATCCAAATCTAAATGTTAAATCTAAATCTGAATGTTAAATGTTTTATCTAATTGTTACATCTAAATGTCAAATGTTAAATTTTGAATCTTAAACTAAATGTTAAATGTTAAATCTAAATCTAAATGTTAAATCACAGTCTGAATGTTGAATGTTGTATCTAAATCTGCATGTCAAATATAAATCTAAATGTTAAATTTTATATCTAAATCTGAATGTTAAATGTTAAATCTAAGTGTAAATGCTAAATGTTGAATCTAAATCTAAATGTTAAATGTTAAATCTGAATGTTGAATGTTAAATGTTAAATCTAAATCTGAATGTTAAACCCAAATCTAAAGCTAAATGTTGAATCTAAATCTAAATGTTAAATGTTAAATCTGAATGCTGAATGTTAAACCTAATTCTAAATCTAAATCTCAAATCTAAATCTAAATGTTAAATCTAGATCTACATGTTGAATGTTAAATGGTGAATCTAAATGTTAAATCTAGATCTACATGTTGAATGTTAAATGGTGAATCTAAATGTTAAATCTAATTCTAAAGCTAAATGTCAAATCTAAATGTTAAATGTTAAATCTAAATGTTAAACCTAAATCTATAGCTAAATGTCAAATCTAAATCTCAATTTTAAATCTAAATCTACATGTTATGTGTTAAATGGTGAATCTAAATGTTAAATATAAATCTAAATGTTAAATGTTAAATCTAAATCCAAATGTTGAACGTTAAATGTTCAATGTTAAATCCAAATGTTTAACCTAAATCTTAAGCTAAATGTCAAATCTAAATCTAAATGTCAAATCTAAATCTAAAAGTTAAATGTCAAATATTACAGAAGCCGAGAAGGCCATGGATTTTTCTTTTTTTTATGCACTGTTATCTTGTGATAACGACTTATCTGGTTATCTCAATGTAACAAATGTTTTCTCATGATAATGTATTAATTCATTTCGTTATCTCCATATAACAAATGTTGTTTTCTCGTGATAACGTATCAATTTATTTCGTTATCTCCATATAACAAAGATTGTTTTCTCGTTATAACGAATTAATTAATAATGTGTTCGTGTTGATTTCAACCAACAAGAGCTGCCGCGAACAGCTTCCGCAGCCACTGGCTGTAGCAGTGGCATACCGGTAATTTACACTTTACGTTAGTTTGTTTACTTGACTGGGTTTGTTTAGGGGCTACCGGTTAGCAGATGAGAGGCTAACAAACTCCTGCTGCTTCAGCAAAGGTAAATTCAATGAAGTCTAATGTTAACTTAGCTATGTAATGCCATGGGTGAAACTAAATATTTAGCTAATATGCAAATCTACACTGCCTGTCACTGGAATTACCAAATTAAAAGCTCACTGATGCGAATAAGCGCTATCCGCTGTCTTTTCTCTGGTACGCAGACAAGTGATTGCGATGCACTGTTAGTCATGTCTCCTTACCATGCTCTCATGGTGCCTGCCACCATGTCCAGCGACTTAACTGGAAACATTGGTAAGGCGGTTTTGGCAGCAATACAGAGTTTTTAAGAAGAAGAAGAAGTGTCTTTATTTGTCAGACATGAAACACACCTGAAATTTGTCCTCTGCATTTAACCCATCACTAGCTGCACATTCTAAGTGTACACATACATACACACACAAGCTAGGAGCAGTGGGCTGCTATGTCAGCACCCAGGGAGCACACATGGCGGGTTCGGTGCCTTGCTTAAGGGCACCTCAACAGTAACCTAGGAAGTGGACTGGCACCTCTTCAGCTACCAGTCCACTTCCATATTGTGGTCTGTAGCTGGACTTGAACCGGCCAGACAGTAGCCTTTTTCACAGAGTCACCGCATTTCCGCCGCAGCTGTGCTTCGCCAATTCTCCGCCATTGTTTGTTCACACAGAGCCAAGCAGCTAGATGTTTGATGGGTTAGGATCTAAATCCCAACACATTATAACAGCATCCACATGATTATAAACAGTCAGCGGGGACATGACATATACCACCACGCCTCTTTAGGAGCCACAGCGCCGGCTTTCTGTGACAATTACACATCGGTTTGTCTTTACGCACTCCGGTACCTTTGTCTATCAAAGTGACAGTAGAAGTCGTTCAGTTCATTTACAAGTCGCAGGTCGTTGACGGTGTGTGTGTGTGTGTCGGGGGGGGGGGGGGGGGGCATTTGGGTAATCTGTTTGAGCCCCTTCCAGACAGAACCAGAGTCTTGAGCTGAGAACTGATGTTTCTCAGAGTCACTGAACACACATGAACAAAGTTTCTTCTTGTCGTCATTTCAGGGTTTCAAACAAAGGTGATGGAGAAAATATGAAAACATGTGGTTCAACCTGCTGTTATTTTAATGACAGAGGAAAATCTACACTGAATAACTTCTGCACACGTTTTAATATTTACCTTCACTTCAATGAGCCTCTGTAGCGTGATACCTTCTTTAAGACATACAGAAGTGATGTGCCGACATACTGTATTTCTACTTCTTTTATAATAATATCAACACACTGCCGCGAGTATTCATGTTGTCACTGCACATGTGCTCTAAATGAACTTGCTGCATTAAGCCTGTTTGCATCGTTCCTGTGAGTCACACCAACTAGAAACTTCAGAATACATCAAGAACTGAAGTAGAATCCTGACTAGTGGCTTCATCTGTTGCTTTTCCAATGTGAACACATTTCATACTCAAAGCTTTCTGTCACATTCACGTCATATCGTTCAGACAGTAATTTACTGCAGCCGAGAGGGAAGAACAGTTTGTTTCAGTCTATTGATTCACTTTATCATCAACAAACTGCTAAAATATACGTACATAATAAAAGAAGCTCATTTTATCTGGTGTGACTGAAGATCAGTGTATTTTTACAGAGAAAGAATAAATACATGTAGAACATTTCCCAAATTTACAAGAAGGAAGAAATATTGAAGAATTTGTCAGAGAGAGTGTTTCACAGAGTGTATAAATCAGAATCCGAAATAGATTTATTACCAAGAAGGGTTTTACACCAGGAATCTAAGTGGGGAATTTGTCTTGATGAAGAAGGTGCATACATTGCAAACAATAAACAAATAGTATAATATACTATAATATATGCAATACAAAAAAATAGAGAGATAAAATGTGAGATGATTGATGAATAAAGACACAAGAGCTGTACAGGAATGTGCAAAAAAAAAAAAAAAAATGTAATTGTGAGCGAGAGTCAGTGTCAGTAGTCCTTTTTAGATAGAAAAGGTGGCACATTTGCTCCAAGGTAAGAGCGGCAATGTGCCACCCTGTCTTTCTAAAACGGAGGCGTAATATTTCTCCTTTTCCCAAAGCCGCCTCTGGGGTAGGCGTAAACATGTGACGTGATGTGAAGCTCGAAGTTGGGCTGTGAACAATGACAACGATTTTGTCTTCAAAATAAGAGCTTTACATTGCACCCCATTGGAGTTTCGAACTGGAACTTAGCAGGGGGATTTTAATTTGAAAGTAGCGACCGTTAGTAGCTTGCCGCTACAACAACAAGCAGACACAACAGGTACAGAGACCGAGGAAACGCTAGCATCTCCTGGATCTATGCGGCTGTCCAGTTGTTCATCTTAATGTCCGCAGATGAAGTGATGGACTGACTGCTGTGATCAGCTGTTTCCTGGTTTTAAAACTCACTGGCTGTGGCTCGCACAACAGTGCACGTTATCGACACCTCCACCCATCTCACACAATGGCCAGCACATTGACGCCTTGTTTTTAGATAGCAATGGAGGTGGAAATAAGTGTACCCTCCGAGGCGGCAAATTGGCCGACCAAAACAGATCCCCAATTTGCCGCCCTCTGTCTAAAACCGTGGACAGAGCCACAAAAAAGACGGCCAAATTGGCGGCTTGCTGCCCTGTATAAAAATGGCTAGTGTCAGTGCCATTGGGGGTGGGGGTCCCGGGATTTGTTAAGGATCCCAACTGCAGAAGGGAAGAAACTGTTCATGTGAATGGAGGTTTTGGTCCTGATGGACCTCAGCCTCCTGCCAGAGGGGAGAGTGTCAAAAAGTCTGTGACTGGATGGGAGAGGTCGGCCACAATCATGGTTCGAATTACGGGGGAGCTAAGGGGAGCTCGGCTCCCCTGAAAAGGACCTGAGCTCCCCTGAAAGCCTACTTTGAGACATTTAGGGGGAGCTCTAAAACACTGTTCATTTTTGTGTCACATAGATTTTGATTTTCTGTACATAAAGTAAACCTATTGTTTTAAATGGCCGAACACGCACCGAAAGCGCTATGACGCGAAGATAAAAGCCGTTAAAGTCCGGCGGGGAGGAGCCTCCGCTGCTCCTCGGCTATTGATCCTCGGTGTGACTGCTCCTGCCGTCACAACGGCCAGGCTCTGCTGCGCTCTTACCGACCGGGAGCTGCTCCATGAGTCGGTGTCCGACTCACGGAGCCTGCTATATAAACCTAACAACAGCGATTATTTCACATAGTGTAGAGTTATGATAAGCTGTGCTTTATGTGACTTTAACCCAGCTGGAAGAAAAAATAAAAGATAAAATGCGATGGCTGGTCCGCTGGGGCTTTACCGGTGTTCTACTGAGGAAAGTAACAGCACCCAACAAAATAAATGTATAGGCCAAGCAAATTAATGAGGGTATCTGTATTATCCAAAGATTTTTCATAGATAGCGACCTTTTTCTAAAATACTGCTTGTTCTGTGGTGTTGACATGTCAGATCTGATCACTGCAGGCATCAGACTTGCCTGCACTGAAAGCGATAATTGACTCGCGCCTATCATCGCTTTCAGTGCGTTTGAACCTGCTCTCTTTGCGTTGTTGTAAATAGAACTTTCAGCCCTAACTCAATTTACCCACCCATTGTACCAATCCACAGAGAGAAAGGAAACGACAGTTCTGATCTCAGTTCTGAGTGAGAAATTGTGTTCTGCATGTGTCCTGTTCGTGTTTTCCAAATACAATTGTTAAAGCTGCACTCATCCCTTTTTGATATCAGCAATGGAAATAATAATAATACACGCACAAGAAGTCTCTTTATTTCTAAAGTTTCTTAACGATGTTTGACAAATGTTCAGCTTTATTGCTTTACCACGTGTGATTCTTAAAGGAGTGTGTATGAGAAGCAGAACAACTTTGTGTCCCTGCTGATTTTGTGATTTTGTATTTATTTATTTATTTTTTTTTTTGCTCTGATTATTAAATGTATTCTTTGATTTTGAAGCAGTAGCCTTATAATGTTGTCATTTAGCCTCTCTGAAATGCTATTAATAGTATTAACTGTTTGTAGTAGTAACAGTAGAATGTTTTTCGCAGTTACCCTGCAATTGATCGCGTTGCTGCGCATTTCGTATGTGCGTGTGACATGTTTAGTAGCGGTGCACACTGGAAAATAGGGCTACCCCGAAAGCCACTGTGTAATTCGAACCCTGGCCACAATCCTACCTGCATGCCTCAGAGCCCTGGAGGTGTGCAGGTCCTGAAGGGATGGAAGGTTGCAGCCAATCACCTTCTCAGCAGAGCGTATGATACACTGCAGTCTGCTCTTGTCCTTAGCAGTGGCAGCACCGTACCAGACGGTGATGGAGGAGGTGAGGATGGAGAGAGAGAGAGAGAGAGACTCTTGACCACCCTTACAGGTACCCTGCACCTCTGCTCCCTCCCCTCCAGACAATAGACTTTTTTTTAAACCTATTTTTGCATTAATAAAGAAAGATAATTTTTCTATTTTATCCCTACTTTGTGTTGAGCATATTTGGGGCGGGTGTGGTCTGTTCCTCTGAGTAGCAAGCAAGGGAGGGAGCAAACACAGGCAGCTCCCACCTGTTTTCACCATTTTCATGCTGCTTTTTACTTTTACTACATCACATCTCTGAGGGAAATACTTTACTTTTTACTTGACTACATTTCCTGTCAGTGTTTGACTATTAAATATGATGTGTTTGTTCTGCTGCAACATGAATCAGACAGATTATAGAAATTTGCAGCCTTTAACAAAGTCTGCAGTTCTACATGATTCACAGAGCGGTTCCCAGGGGAGTTGCTAGGCCTGCAGCTTTACAGGGGCACAGGCCCCCCCCCCCCCCATCAGTCTTGCGTCTGACCAGTGTCCTCCTCAACAGATATACCTGTTTCTATGGAATCTGTTCCCTCAGACTGTCCACCTGCATCTTCTCCTGCTTTCACCTGTCACAGGAGCTGTCAACTACTCCATTCTGTAATTATAAACTGTTTGTGATGAAAAGTAGACTCAATGTGAAATTTCATCTGCAATTTTACAGGGGGGCACAGCGCATGTTTACAGGGACACGTGCCCCAGTAAAAAGTGTCTGGCAACGCCCCTGGCAGTTCCTCTTCCTGGAACGACTCTCAGCTTGATAAGCCCTCCCTCTTCTCTCAGCTCTCAAAAACAGCGAGCTCAACCCTGCACATGTATTTCCTTTTAGATCTACAGTTTGAAGGAGGGTTTATCTGAGATGACAGAACTCCTTCACTGCACAAACACTCCCTGGTCAGATAAGGGCTCAAATTAGTTTCAGTTATTAGTAAGTGAAACTCAGATGGTCGTTGACACTGAGCGGTGAAATGGAGCAGAAAGCAGTTCAGCTGAACCGAGAGACTTTCTCTTGTCCGATCTGTTTGGATCTACTGAAGGATCCAGTGACTACTCCCTGTGGACACAGCTACTGCAAGAACTGTATTAAAGACCACTGGGACACAGAGGATGAGAGGAGGATCTACAGCTGCCCTCAGTGCAGGAAGAGCTTCACACCGAGGCCTGAGCTGCTGAAAAACACCATGTTAGCAGTTTTAGTGGAGCAGCTGAAGAAGACTGGACTCCAAGCTGCTCCTGCTGATCACTGCTATGCTGGACCTGAAGATGTGGCCTGTGATGTCTGCACTGGGAGGAAACTGAGAGCAGTTAAGTCCTGTCTGCAGTGTGTGGCCTCTTACTGTGAGAAACACCTGCAGCCTCATTATGAATCACCTACATTTAAGAAACACAAGCTGGTGGAGCCGTCAGAGAAGCTCCAGGAGAACATCTGCTCTCATCATGATGAGGTGATGAAGATGTTCTGCCGCACTGATCAGCAGTGTATCTGTTATCTCTGCTCTGTGGAGGAACATAAAGGCCACGACACAGTGTCAGCTGCAGCAGAGAGGACTGAGAGGCAGAGAGAGCTGGAGGGGAGTCGACACAACATCCAGCAGAGAATCCAGGACAGAGAGGAAGATGTGAAGCTGCTTCAACAGGAGGTGGAGGCCATCAATGGCTCTGCTGATAAAGCAGTGGAGCACAGTGAGAAGATCTTCACCCAGCTGATCCGTCTCATGGAGGAAAGACGCTCTGATGTGAAGCAGCAGGTCAGATCCCAGCAGGAAACTGAAGTGAGTCGAGTCAAAGAGCTTCAGGAGAAGCTGGAGCAGGAGATCACTGAGCTGAAGAGGAAAGACGCTGAGCTGAAGAAGCTCTCACACACAGAGGATCACAACCAGTTTCTACACAACTACCCCTCACTGTCAGCACTCAGTGAGTCTACACACTCATCCAGCATCAAGATCCGTCCTCTCAAGTACTTTGAGGATGTGACAGCAGCTGTGTCAGAGCTCAGAGACAAACTACAGGACGTCCTGAGAGAGACATGGACCAACATCTCACTGACAGAGACTGAAGTGGATGTTTTACTGTCACAACCAGAACCCAAGACCAGAGCTGACTTCTTAAGATATTCATGTGAACTCACACTGGATCCAAACACAGCAAACACACTGCTGTTATTATCTGAGGGGAACAGAGAAGCAACAAGAGTGAGTCAACATCAGTCTTATTCTGATCACCCAGACAGATTCACTTTGTGGTCTCAGGTCCTGAGTAGAGAGAGTCTGACTGGACGTTGTTACTTGGAGGTGGAGTGGCGACAGAGAGGAGGACGACTTTGTGTAGCAGTCGCATACAAGAATATCAGCAGAACAGGGAGGTCAAAAGAATCTCTATTTGGACTAAATGACAAATCTTGGTCATTAAATTGTGCCACAGACAGTTATGAGTTTTATTACAACAACATCAAAACTCCCGTCTCAGATCCTCGGTCCTCCAGAGTTGGAGTGTACCTGGATCACAGAGCAGGTATTCTGTCCTTCTACAGAGTCTCTGACACCATGACTCTCCTCCACAGAGTCCAGACCACATTCACTGAACCTCTCTATGCTGGAATTCGGCTCATTTCCCAAAATGAAGACTCTGCTGAGTTGTGTAAACTGAAATAGACAGAAGACATTTAAGGGACACTGAGTTAAATTGTTGTGTCATATCTTCAGCTGTCAATCAAACTTTGTGGGAGGTACTTTGCCGCCTCCTGGTTTGTTGCTCTGTAAATGTTTGAGGTGTTTCTAGGTGACACTCCTTCCTGTGTCTGTTTAGCCACGGAGGCTCTCACTGCTCCTGATGAGGTTTGTTGACCTCCACTGATTCTTCTTGTTATTAAAATGTGAGCGTCTCTGTGCTCTAACTGCATGTTGAATATTTGTACTGATGTATTTGTATGTTGTTGTTTCTCTTCCACTGCGTGAGTCTTCAGAGAGAAAGCAGCACACCTTCATTTTTTTGGAGATGTTTTGTTCTGTGGAGGCTCATTTCTGCCAGTAAAATAGAAACAGAAATATGAAAACTCAAAATTGAAATGAAAACACAATTATGAGATGATAAATTGACTTCTATATCTAATAAATGATCTTTATCATTTAAGATTTTTGACACGCTTTTTCTCCTACAAGAAACCATTCAACCATCAAAATGTTCAGCTTTTTAAGGACATTACTGATTGTATTTTTCTTTTTTCCACCTTTTATAGTTTTGGAAATATTCAGCTTTTACTGCAAAATTTCTCCCATTCATCCTTATGAGGATTTTTTCAAATTTCATTCTGCTACAACTTTTCAGCTTTTTAACCTTTCAGCTTTTTCAGATATTCAGGTTTTTAAAAAAAAAAAAATTAACATTGCAGCAAATGGGAAAATCTTAAAATCCTCTGCAAAACTCCTTGCCTTTCAACCTCTTCTTATCCCTCATACTTTCAGCTAGAGACACCATTCCAACTTTAAACGAGTCAGTAGGCCTTGAACTACTGGACTTGTATTCAGCTTTTAAAAATCTTGTACGGTTTTGAAAAAATCACAGATTTAGTTTTAAGGATTTTTAGCCCGTCTTCTGAGTTTATAATGGGTGTGTACTGCGTCAGCTAGAGTGCATGACATCATCGCTAGTAGAGCAGCTGGAACAGCTCAAGAAAAAATTATCTTCAGCTTGATTTAAATCCCAAATATGTTACTCCACATAGACAATATATGCATAGAAATGTAAGAAATCTTGTTGGCTTTCAGCTGGTCTCCTTTCAAATGTAGGACTTACAGGTTTGGATGTGGAGGCCCTGGAGCAACAAGAACTGCAGCAACTCCCCCATTACCCACAATGGTAATTTTGAGCCTAGACTGATTTGTCTCTCGCTTTTCTGCCCTCATTTCTCACTCTCCAGAAATAAAAACCATATGACCGAGTTCAGCAATGTCTCTTCTCACTCAACATAAGAATATTTTGGCGATAACCATTATAGTTTTTTTAAAAATGGCTGGGGTTTGGGAGGCATTTTCCCATTTATTCTTATGAGAACATTTTGTCTCCGCTACTTCTCCAGCGTGTGTATCTGAAGAATGCGTGTGTATTGGGTGAGCCAGAGTGCGTGACATCATCTTTAGAGTGGAGAGCAGCTGGAAAACTGGAGAAAGAATTCTCTTCAGCTGGATTTGGATCCCACATCTTTTACTTCACATAGACAATGCAGCCATTTTAAGCTCTTTCTGCCTTTAACTTTTAACCTTACTCTACAACTTTTCAGCCTTTTCAGCCTTTTTTCACCTTTATAAACTCTTTCTGCCCTCTTACTCTACAACTTGGCGGCCTTTTCAGTCTTCTTTCATCTTTTTAAGCTCTTTCAGCCCTCTTACTCTACAGCTTTTTAGCCTTTTCAGATATTCATCTTTCTGCCTTTTCAGCCCCTTCAAACATTCAACTTCATGTTCAGCAATTAAAATGTTCAACTTTTTCAACTCTTTCAGCCCCCTTCAGCTTTTCTGCCCTTTCAGCTTTTTAAAATATTCATCTTTCTGCCTTTTCAACTCCTTCAAACATTCCGCTTCATGTTCAGCTATGAAAATGTTAAACTTTTTAAACTCTTATAGCGCTCCTAAGCTTTTATGCCTTTTCAGCTTTTTGAAGTATTCATCTTTCTTTTGAGCTAGAGACACCAATCCAACTTTATAATATATAAATATTTTTGCGATAACCGTTTTCCTATTCATTCTTATGGGGACATTTTCATCTTTGGCTCTGCTCCTGCTCCAGCATGTGTGCAGCCATTTTAAGCTCTTTCTACCTTTAACTTTCCACTTTTTCAGCATTTTTTCACCTTTTTAAGCTCTTTCAGCCTTTAAATTTTCAGCTTCTTCAGTGTTTCAGCCTTTTCAGCTTTTCAACCTTTTCAGCTTTTTCAGCTTTTCAGCCTTTTCATTTTTTTCGGCAGTACATTCAGCAGATTTCGCTTCAGCCTTTAGCATTCACACTGTATTTTCGCAGTCAATGCAATTTTTCTAGTTACATTTATTTGTCTGATCCTCTAAATGTTGTTCTTGTCATCTGAATCGATTTACAAATGAGGAACTATGAGGTAATATAACGCTGTAAATATCCTGATCATAATCAATAAGGAGATGACTGATGAATGTGTTGTTGGTAGCTGAGATTCTGCTCAAACAAACTGTTCAGATGAAGTGAATCTGTTGATGAAATCACTGAACAAGAGTCAGTGACCAGACTTTACTGATGGGACGTGTGAACAAACTGAAGCTTCACATCATGAATAAACCAACATGAACAAAGTTTCTTCTTGTCGTCATTTCAGGGTTTCAAACAAAGCTGATGGAAAAAATATGAAAATGTGTGTGTGGCTCCACCTGCTGTTATTTCAATGACAGAGGAAAATCTACACTGAATAACTCCTGCACACATTTTAATATTTACCTTCACTTCAATGAGCCTCTGCAGCGTGATACCTTCTTTACAACATACAGAAGTGATATGCTGACATACTGCAGTACTACTTCTTGTATAATAATATCAACACACTGCAGCCAGTATTCATGTTCCTACTGCACATGTGCTCTAAATGAACTCGCTGCATGAAGCCTGTTAGCATCGTTCCTGTGAGTCACATCAACTAGAAACTTCAGAATACATCAAGAACTGAAGTAGAATCCTGACTAGTGGCTTCATCTGTCGCTTTCCAACGTGAACACATTTCATACTCAGAACTTTCTGCCACTTTCATGCATATCGTTCAGACTGCATGCATATCGTTACTGCAGCCGAGAGGGAACAACTGTTTGTTTCAGTCTATTTATCCGCTTCATCATCAACCAACCCCTAAAATATATGTACATGATAAAAGCAGCTAATTTTATCTGGTGTAAATAAAGATCAGTGTTTTGGGGTTTTTTGACAGAGAAAGAATAAAATAGGACATTTGCTGAATTTACAAGAAGGTCCAAAAAATGCAGAATGAGTCAGATCAATAACATGTTTCTTCTTTCATAAATGGAGTGTAAATGGTGAAATCAGTGTAAACAGTGTGTTCAAACAGCTGATCAATGTTGGCAGGTAAGACTTTAGCACTTTAGACACAGAAGCAGACAGGCTGGTACAGACATGCTGCCACAAACTGACACTTTTTACAAGGAGACAAACAACTTCAGCTGAAAGATTTAATGCTGAATTTACAACAAGGACACAATGATTTAGAATCTGTCAGAGCAGAATTTTTCAAGCAAAAATTCTTAAAATTGTACTATTTCCTAAGGGAGTCTGGTGATGTTGCAGTTATTAGGTAAATGGTCGGATCATCATCGGGACATTCATTCAGTAGTCGGTCCTTCAGTGGGGTCCAGCTTGACTCATTTCAGTCCACATCTCTGTATTGTTTCATCATCTTTAACATCTTCTAGGTTTTTCTAGTCACTGGATATCTGAGTGTTGTTTCTCTGCATGTCTTAATATGTATTAGCACGTAAAATGTATTTTGGATAACTCTCCGAGGTATTTCACTACATTTGCCTCTCTGATCCTCTTGTGATGTCAGTAAAGATGAGGCACTCTGACAGACAGTGCTTCTCCGTTGACGTCGCTCGTTGAACTTTTCTGTAGGAATAACTGAAAATCAACCGTCTCCAGCTCGCACCGATGAGCCGAACCACCAAAGGGATCAGCAGCAGGGAGGCCAGTGTGATGGTGATCATAATCCAGGCTCGTCTGTAAAGAGAGGCGAGAGTTTAGATTGGAACAACTTCATCAAAATGCTGTCTAGGTTTTTAAAAGTCACACCGGAAATACACCATGATAATTTTTTTTTTTTTCCCATTGAAGTTGAAAAATAGAGAACGGCTGCATCTTTGCAGGATTTTACAGATTTGTTAACTTCTTCCAACCTTCGACGAAACTCTGTATTCTATGAAATCTGGTAATTTACAGGAAGTGCAGCACTTTTAAAGCAATCAAATAAAAACAGTAAGTAACACAATAAACTGTCTTGCCATCTGAAGACTTTGATGATAATAATCAGATGGAAGAATGAGTTTGGCCATGTTTCTGTTTTGAACAAATACTTTGCTTTTGGATGGAACTGATGCTGATGAACTTCATTGTTGGCATTGTCGCCCCCTGATGTGATACTGACCTGTGGGATGAAGCCTCGCAGACATTGACCCTTTACACTTTTGCCTTCAGACACAGTTTAACATTTTGATTGACTGGCAGCAGAATATTTAAATAACATGTCTCACATCTCACAGACCACATTCACACAGCTGCCATCATCCTCTGAAATCACACTCGAGGTGCGATGCTAAAATGTCGGACAGCTGTGTTCCAGGTTGCGAGTTGTAAACACGAAGGGAATCTGTCGCATCGTAACCATTCCTCCACTTCCTGATTGATAAACAACTGTAAAGACAATGGAGGGATATTGAGCAAAATTTTAAGATGAAACAACGTGTTTCACAGTTTCCTGAATAACATTACAGTTTGATAGTGTTACATGATACGATAGGAAAGGACTGATTGGACATGTCTTCGCTGTCTCTTCAGAAATGTTCTGGTGAGCTCAGTCAGTAACGTTAACGTGACATTCACTGAAACACATACTTCTGTGTGATGCTCATATACATTACATCCAACATAAAAGTATGTTCTGAGCACTTCAGCAGTGAAAGTCTGTTTCACTTCCAGGCTTGAATAAACGTGTCCAAGATGCACTTTGATATCTCAGAATCAAGTCAAGCCTTTCCTTTCCGATCACGTAACACTATCGAACCGTGATGTTGGTTAAGAAGTGCTAACGTGCTTTTTTTCTTGAAACACAGCCTGGTATCTCTCCACATTTTTGCTATCAAACTTGTCCTTTCAGTTGCTGGTTGATTGATGGAGGAGTGGGGAAATGATACCGTACGTCTGTACGATGTGCAACCTGGAACACAGCAGTATGACATTTGAGAGGGTTCTGGTGTTGTTGCTCCAGGTCTGGTGGTAGATTTCTCTCAAACACACTGAATTTAAGTCTGGATGAGGAAAATAATATGATCAGAGTCACCTGACTCGACCTTGACACTCACTCTGATAGGTGCGGTTTGTCTCTGTAAGCCTCCTCCTGTTGTCTCCACAATGCAAACATCTGTTTAGCCAGACACCGACCTGCTGCGGAGGAGTAAACACCTGCACAAAGAATACAATCATATGAAACCTGAGCAACAACTCCAGCCGTCATGTAGATGTGGTGTGGTAGAGATAGTTCAGTACGGCTGGTGCATCACCTTTGGTTAATCTGCCGCCACTGACGGAGGAGCAGCTTCCTGTCAGTGGGTCACATGGACACTGGTCACCACACTGACATCTCTCAGCACAGTACGGCCCGTACAGACCTGGAGGACACACTGACAGAGAGAGAAGGATGTCTCGGAGTTCCGTTTCTCTTGTAGCGATCATTTTCAACAGACACGGAGGACGCCCATAAAGTAATATGTTCCTTAATTCATCAATTTATGACCCCAATGCCTTTTTTTCTCTTGCAAACTACAGTGTTTTATCCACGACTGCCTGAACATCAATAAGTCCAGTATACACTCTGCTACTAATACTTTACTGTATTGTGTAGGTTTGGGACATTTTGCTTCTTCTTTAATTTTCCATGTGTCTTCCATGACTGGAAAACTGGTCAACTTTACAATTTAATGGCTTGAAAACAGCAGATTTTGTAAAAATGCTCTGATGTATCCAGCTTGTAACTTGTAAAATACAGGAACGCCTGGAAAGGAAGTCCGTCCTTCAAGGAAATTAAACCCATATTTGATGACGGAAGCTAATTCTACAGTATTTTAACCTTCTCGTAACTCTGCCCTCTTTCCCACAGGATGTGAATAAGGCAGCAACACATTCAGGTCACCAACAGATTTCACACAATAAAAGACTGAATGTACGTGTGTAGATCAGTGGACCTCCATACTGGTGGTAAGGAGTCAACCTTTTTCTTTAGAACACAACCCATCAAAATAAAACCATTTCAGCCTCTTAGAAAAATAAAAATATTAACGGTATTCTTTTCTACGGGGCGTCCTGCTTTCCTACCTTGTTCACAGAGGTTGCCGTGGAAACCAGGGGGACAGGTGCAGCGTCCGCTGACGTGGTGACAGCGAGCGCCATTAAAGCATACGCAGGTGTGTCTACAGCCGTCACCATAGTAACCAGACGGGCACTCTTTCACCACGGACAGAAAAGAAAAATGATCGGATGAGAAAGTTTCCTTTTTGTCGTCGGATATTAAGTTGTGTTGAGTTTTTAATCAATTCAACTGTTCATTCAATAAATTAATTAATTCTACCCTTTATTTAAACCTTGAAAAAAGGTGCAAAAATGTGATGACAAACAGAAACAACAAACATATTCACAGAGTGAATAAACAGAACGAGTTCGTAGAAATGATTACAGATACGAAGCAATTTGATCAGTTTGTTAAATAAAAAGCAAACAGAAAAGACGAGGCTGCTGATCACCTTGGCGGCAGTGCTTTCCTCTCCATCCAGCAGCACAGACACACCCATCTGCAACACAAACAGTCAGACAGACAGGCACGACCGATGAACCTGTAAAACCTGCACATGTTGATGTTCAGATCTTTCATCGTCAGTAATGTGGATATAATGACTTAGAGGGTGAAGACAAGTATCAGAACCAGTAGAACAGTCTGGTCAGCTCAGAACAAGACGCCACATTACTGTAACACAGTCTTCAAAACCAGAAAGAGACAACACTTGTTCCAATATCATCTCATATCAGACGGTGATACACACGCCAATGTCACCATATGTAAATCATGTATCAACTCAGTCATCCAGGTGATGGTAAATCTAGGTGCTGGTACCTGGACTCTTCCAGACCGATTCACAAACATCTACATACGCGGGTGCACCAGCTGTTGCCAATGCTAACATAGGTAAGGTTGTGGAAAAAAGTGTTTCTATGATACATATCGTTAACGTGATACAAGATCATATACCGTCTGAGATGTTGGATACTGCTGAGGTAGCATAAGATCGATCTTCTTCTGGTTTAAAGGCGAAGAGTGATGTAATTTTTCTGAACCTAATGGACTGTACTATTAGTTTTCTTTACCCATTTCAGTCATTACATTACGGATGATTATTGATCAGAAATCTCATTGTGCTGATGATTTGTGGAAGTACCAACAGTAAATTGCAAAACAGCCTGAAATAATGCAGTGATATTATTTTAACACACCCTAAAATCTCGAAGGCCGTGTCCTCAAAGCAACAAGCAACTGCCCTGAACAGTCTAATGACAGCGTAAACCTGAACCTGACGGTTCTGTTGGATCTCTTACATCACACTGCACACTTACCAGCAGTGCAGACACGGTGGCGACCGCAGGTTTGCGGCTGACACACCAGAGAGTCACAGGCGGCGCCCTGCCAGCCATCCTGACACCGACAGCGTCCGTCCACACAGTCTCCGTGTCCGCTGCAGTTTGCTGGCTGGCAGCGCCGCTGGTGAACGCACAGGATGGTGGAAACGGGCCGAGCACAGCGCCACCTGCTGTCGGATTTACTGGGAACAAAGACGGAGCGGGTGTTGAGCACAGAAAGACACATTTAGATACATTACACTACTATTTAAAAAGTATTATCACTCATTGTTACCACTTATTATAACACATTTATCTAATTTATAATTTATCACTTTACAAAGTTCTTTACAGGACAAGAAACTGTATTCAGATGGAACTTCAATGATTTAAAAAAACATATTAACCACAATAGAGACGAGGCAGAAGAATCACTGAGTCAAGTTCAGGTCAAAAGCCGGATACAATAAATCTTTATTAATATTTCTATAAAAGGCCGTTTGAATCATCATCAATAATTTATTAGACGACACCAGACGTCACTTACAAGACAAGCCCAGCTGCACTCTGTCTCAGGCCCATGTGACGACAGGTTCTGGGTCCGGCCCATCACCGGTCCTCTCATGTTCAGTCTTTCTACTCACATTCAAAAATAAACCCAGAAACAAACGACAGCCGTGGGAGCCAGAAACTGAAACACTGCAGTTATGTTAATGTTAATGAACGCATGCATTGTCTGAACCACAGTGAGGGAGACGGTGCTGGACGCGACGCCAACACTTTTACTCTCATTACTTTGGGAACATTATTGCATAAGTAATAAAAAGCCTTTTGTGGTTCCAGAGGAAGCTGCATGTAATCTGCCTCCAGTGATGTCACTCAATGGCTAAGTTGCATTGTGGGTAACGTAGGCTCTAGGTTTTGAAAATGAAGGAGAATGCGTTGAATAATAAAAAAGGGGGATATCTTTGGTTCTGCTGTAACAATTTGGATCATTTGTGTTAAAACAGTGTGTGACTGCTTCTCAGAACCTGCTGTCTACATTACCCACAATGCAACATGGCCACTGAGTGACATCACAGGATGCAAGAATTTGCAATTCAAATTTAACAGATAATTCTGCAGATTTCTTATTTTTTCCTGCATATTTTTATAACAATGGAGAGAATTTGAAAAGAGGATCCAGACAAAGAATATCTAAATATTGCTGTAAATTAAAATGCTGACCTTTAACCCCTGAACAAACACGTCCAGTACAACACAGTTCACCTTCAGTTAGCTCACCATGGGTCAGGAGGGTAGCTGACCAACGTGCCATTGATCACAAAGCTGGAAGACCCGCCTCCGTCCAGATTGATAGCATTGATCACCCCGTGTTTCTTCAGGAACTGTGCCACCTCCCAGAGATTCATACTGCTCATGAAAGGACAAAACAAGCCACTGTTAAAGAAGAGGACAGAGGAACATTTGCCAACACGAAGTAATGTTTCACCTGCAGCTCGGATTTAGCAAAGCAAGTAAGACGAAAAATATAACGTATGAATGAATGTTACCCTCTTTCCAGGGTCTTTCCCTCCACATGGAACAGGACCAGGTTGCCGTCTGCGTCGTGACCCACGACAGTCCTGGCTGACAGCACGTCCACAAAATCACGAAACACCTCTGTCAGAATGTAAAATCAGACAATAGAGCTCTCTTTAAATGAGGATTTGCTGCTTTTCTCTGATTTAATGTCATTTATTGAATATATTTGTATTTTCTACAGTTGGTCAGTAAAGCAAGCGATCTAAAACCATCCTGTTTCACTAGTTTTATAGACTAAGCTATGATCACATCTTTGAGAAACATCATCAACACATTAAATGATGAGAAAACATTGTGTTCTGTTTTTATTCCATCTTCCATGTTTTTGCCTCTCTCATGTATCTGTGTGAGAGGTGAGAGGTTTGTGACTGCAGACTAAACCTTGATTACGTCACCTGACTTGAAATGCAGTGACAGTGTGAGACAGCAGAGCTCCAGCTGGAGGTACTTTGGTCCATCGGAGGTGTGAATGTTGAAAATGTCTGAGTGTGTTCCTTGCAGTCACTTTATTAAATTTGCATTGACTTTTATTATCTGATGTCTGCCTGAGGCTTTACCCTGGTCGACCATCTTGTTGCACTCGGCCTTCAGGCTCTGGTTGATGTAAACTTCTCCGTTCCTCAGCAGCCACACCACCCCGCTGACCAACTGGACAAACGGGTTGGACCGGTCCAAAACATCTTCCTGTGATAAATACCTGGAGAGAGAGAGAGAGATAAAGAGCTGTATTTCCTTGTACTTGTCACTTTTTTGTGCTGGTTTTGTGTCAGAACCGTTCTTACCCGAACACCAGGCTTCCATCCTTCCTGATGCCGAACTGGGCGTTCTGCACGCCCCCGCTGTCCCTCACCCTCCTCCCGTCGCTCACCACGTTGCCCACACACTGGTCGTTGGTGGTGTTGAAGAAGCCGGCGTTCTGAGCGTACAGACATCCAGCGGCCGCGGCCGTCTCCTCCACTGTCACCCTGTGGCTCTTCTCACAGCCGCCCGGCCCGCCCGGCTCCATCACCGACAGTGTCCTCAGTGGGTCGTGGACCAGCGCCATGTGACCTGGAGACAGAGATTCCTCTTTAATACTTGATCCACTTATTCGAGGAGAGAACACACCATTACCACTGAGTCAGTCACTGACCGTAGACCCAGCGGGACCTGCCCGGGCTGTCTGGTACTTCTGATATGAACACAGTGGACTCAGCTACTGGGAGTGTATTGTGGCTGCTGGAAGGCCAGGTCTCGTACGTGGTCCCGCCATGGCCCGGAGCCTGGGAGACACTGACATGGTGGTGAGAGTGGGAAGGACCATGACTCTCCGTGTACGGCAGCAGAACGTCTTCATCCGTAGAGACTCTGTGGAGAGAAAACACAAACACACTCAGTTATATGTTTCCTGTAAGCAGGACGAGTCCCACAGCCTCAAACTACTGACCAGCAGTCTGACAACAAGAAGATAAAACTGATATTCTTGTAATCTAATGAGAAAAGCAGCTAATCTTGCCTCACAAGCTGAGACAGCTGTTGATAGTCTCGGGTTTACTTTGGACTCAGACTGACAATATGACTCAAGCTGCCTACTTTCATTTTTGGAAATATCACAAGAGTTGATCCCCGACTAACTTCTCAAGATCAGACAACCGTGAAGCCAAAAAACCAGCAAAACCTCAGCTTGTGTATTGCTGCATTTCACAACAGGACAAATAACAGAATGTCTTTACCATCAGTGAATCAGAAAACTGTGAAAAATTGTCATCAAGTGCCAAATTTCAGCATTTCTTCTGTTTGAGATGTGGCGTTTGAAAAGAGTGTTTCCTTAATAAATGACTTTAATAATAACTCAAATCAATTATTACATCTGTTTGTTTTTCTGCCTATTCATGTATCTTTTCAGCACCACATTCACATTAAACCTTCCATCCCTGCTGACCTGGACCAACACCAGTTTGCTTACCGAGCAAACAGGTTGACAGAGGATGCTTTCAACACAACGCTCCACACAGCCCCTACACACCTGGACCAGCCCAACACGTATGTAAGAGTGCTGTTTGTGGACTTCAGCTCAGCACTTAACACGGTCATCCCTCACAAACTAATACACAAACTGAGCAACCTGGGCTTAGGCAGCTCACTGTGCACATGGATACTGGACTCTCTCAGCAACAGACCACAAACCATCAGAGGGAGGAGATTCAGCATGACAGAGTGGTGTTCGGACAATAACCTGGACTCAAACGCCTCGAAAACCAAGGAACTGATTGTGGATTTCGGGAAATCCAAACGCACAGTTAAAGCATGCGCACCTCCCTCACCATCTGCTGACCCACTTCTATCAGTCAGAGACAGAAATCCTCCTGACTGCCTCTACACTTTGTGGTTCTCCAGCTGCACAGCACAGGACAGGAAGGAACTTCTCACCGCAGCTTCATTTGACTAGCAAAACATCTCACCTGGCAGATTTTCCCTCCAACAGCCAAACATGGAGACACAGCAACGCGAGGCCCACAGATTGGCTGGTAGCTGAACTCGTTGCCATGGTTCTGGGGGTTCTGGTACAATGTCAGCGTGTCGGTCCTGTCAGTAGCAACACACAGAACAAACTCTGGGTTCCTGAAGGCTGCCGGGTGGTTAATTATAGGTTAAGTTTGAGAGTCTTGCTGCTCCAGATTCCTTTAACGTATCACAACAGTGTCAGTCATTTTACAGGTATTTCAAGTTATAAGTTATTTGGGCGTGCACGGAGGACATTGTTAAGAAAAGGAGGTGTATGACAGAGATAAGACCAAAATCTAAGTTAATTAAGGCGAGAGACAAAATTTTCTAAGTCAATAAAGTGTCAGTTTGTCACAATTAAAGTAGGGCTGTCAAACGATTAATTTTTTTAATCGCCATTAATCGCATTTTGTCCATACCCAGAGGAAATGAAAATAGGAAAAGAGATGTCAGTAGTCTCATTCATTTCTCCTAGACAACTATGAGATCTGTGTGAGACCAAAGTGAGGCTGTGGCTGATTTCTCCTGTTTCTCAATTGTTTCTCCTGAGAAACAGGTGCAGAAAATCTCAACTTGGGCTCCCTGTAAGTTTCAAAGGAGATCTCATCAAGCTCTCAGTGAAGTTTCAGAATGTCTCCCCAGTGCTGGAAAGCAGCAAGGTTTAAGCGGTTAAGTCTCAAGTCTCACCTGTTGCTTCTGAGGAATTTTAGGAGAAACAAATGAGAAATGTTTGAGACCAAAAAAGACGACGACGAGACTGAAATGAGAACTCTCATTGAGCTCCTTTACGGCTCCATAGCCATAAAGGAGCAAGCTTTGAGCAGTAACATTTTCCTCTGTGATAGTTAACTCGTGATTAATCGCAAATTAATGGCAATTTTTTGGCACATTTCTTTCTGTTCTAAATGTATCTTAATGTATTTTTTTCATGTTCTTAATATTTTTAACAACATAAGAAAGGGCAAATATGCTTGCTTTATGAAAATGTTTATTCACCACTTAAAATCATGCAGGAAAATAAACGGCTCAAAAAAATCACCCCTCACTCTAAATGGGATCAAAACATGGTGATGTCTGCTTTTGGCGAGGGGGGGGGTGGGCTCTCTGCATCTGCCGTGTGTCTGGCTTGCAAATGATATCTGAGACTCGACGTACTTCAATGGTAACTCATTTCATGTCGACAGTACGTGCAGATAACTTTTGTCCTTTCTCCATTTACTTTCACTTTCGCTTTTCAGTCCACCGTGTTTTTACCGAATGCCAACCCTGCTTCTTCTTCTTCTGATTCCCTTTCTTATTCTTCTGCCACCCTCTGGATCAAGACTACAGGTGCCACTGACGGCTGTAAATCAAACAATGCACGTTCCTTTTTTTTTAATACTGAGCGTTAATCGCGCGTTAAAAAAATTAATGGTGTTAAAAGGAAGTTGCGTTAACACGCGATTAACGCGTTAACTTTGACAGCCCTAAATTAAAGTAAAACCTCATGTAGTTTTGTGTTGAAGCGCTCAGTGAACTACATCTTCTCTCTCAACACACGTCACCAACATGGAGCCGGCTGTTTGTATATGTTTGTATGCTCATTTTAATGTGGAAAATTAGTGGAGTGACCCTTTAAACTCCTTCCTCTTTATTAATTGTGGAGTAATTGATGTTTTCCTGCAGGATGCATCATCAGAGAGTGGAGACAACACTGCAGTTACACAACTCTGTGAGCCCTCCAGTTATTTATACTGCGACTGTGTTACCTCACCTTAAATAACATCCAGCAGAAAGGGTTCTTTATCTTTGTTATGGCACAACATTTATTATTAATTATTATTATTATTATTATTATTATTATGTATAAAACACAGCACTAAAATAAGCTCATTTGCAGTTCTAACAATATTCGGGGTGTTCAGTGTCTGGACGCGGTGAAGCGCTCCTGCTCTGACGTCAGCAGGGAGGGACTGCTGCGCGAGGACTGGGCCGCCTGTGAGCGCTTCGGGTCGGGACGGACCCACAGCAGAACCCGCTGCTCGCTGAGGAGAGCAAGAACCACACGTGCTGTGATGTCAGAGACTCTCCAACAACACCGGAACAAGTCGCGAGATCTGTCGCCGGTCGCTTTTTTGAAAAAGAGTCGCGAGATGTAGCGACAATGTTGCCAAGTTGGTGACACTGTGCCACACACACACACACACACACATACATACATACATACACACACACACACACACACAGGGAGGAGTAGGTGAGAGGGGAAAGGCAGAACCAGGAAACAGAAGAACAACCAGGCGGCCTCGGAACCAACAGCAGGATATTAAACCTCCTCCTGGACTGACAGGAAGTCAGTGTGAAGTTCTGTGAACTGGACTGATGTGATCTACTTTCTGGGTTCTGCTGCAGGTCTGAAGTCGTCTCCTCATCATGGCTGACTGCAGCAGAACTGTGGACGATGTAAAGAGTCTCATGGAGTCCTTCAGTGGTTCCGGTCCACAGCAGATGACAGAGTTCTACGACCGCTGGGCTCCGACGTACGAACAGGTGAGTTACAGAACCTGACAGAGACCTGACAGAACCACCACAGAACAGCTGGTCCAGAGCGTCCAACACACGTCACCTGCTGGCTTGAAAACATGACTCAGGTCGGTCTGGATCCACGTTTACTGGTTCAACCAGAACCGTCAGATACAGTGTGAAATGGGGGATAAGAGTGACCCGGGTCAGACTGCAACCCGGGTCAGACTGCATGCTGTACTCTGGGCTCGTCATTAATGTTCGAACTGGGCAACGAATCAGATATCACAATATGTTTTACTAAATATCGCGACAGTTCAACATGTTCTGACTCGGAACTCTTCAAACTCAGCAGCTGTCCGTCTGTAGCCTTCACCTGGTGTCGGGTCACACATGACGTCAGAGCCTTCACCTCAGGTGTCGGGTCAGACATGACGTCACATATGACGGGCTCCTCCATCAAGTTAGCAAGAATATGCTATCTGCAACATCTGGCTAGACTTTCAAAATAAAGGCCCCAGTGTCAAAGTTGCAACAATACATGACACGCAGTACAACCGGTTTGACTTTTAGAATAAACTTTGTGTAGTGTGACATGTTGTGACTTTTGTGACGTTATGTGTGTGAAATATGTAACTGGTTGATGTTGAGAACTAACACATGAACCATTAACAGGATTCAAACGCTCTAAACTACAGACCAGCACATCTGGCTGTAGATTTAGTTAACTCCAAGTTCAGCGGGAGCCGAGAGGAGGCCCAGGTTCTGGACCTCGCCTGTGGCACCGGACTGGTTGCTAAACTGGTGAGAAAAAACAGACACACAACAGGTGACAGCAGCAAGTTTGCATGAATGTCTTTTCCTGAGATGTTCTGATTCATCACATCACAATTTGGCGCTTTTCAAACTCGCTGAAATCGCTCAGTCACATTTTTCTAACACATCAACTTTGAGGACAACATGTTCACTTGCTGCCTAAAACATCCAACAGGCGCCACGATGAAGTGATAACTGATCACTGTGTGACCTGAGCTGCTCCACCTGCTCCCTCTCTGACACCTGCTGTTGGTTCTGTTTGTGTTCAGATGTCTGAACTGGGCTTCAGGCACTTTGTGGGCGTGGACTGCAGTAAAGGCATGCTGGACCAAGCTGCTAAGACCGGACTGTACCAGGACCTCAAACTGGCCACACTGGGAGCAGAACCACTGCCTGCAGAGACTGGTACACACACACACACACACACACACACACACACACACACACACAAACACAGGAGAGGACTGTTAAAGAACCTCATGTTGATGTGATTCAGCGTGACATCACTTCCTGATTACATCATCATCTGATACAGTGAATCCACGTAGACGTCGGAGAGAACAGGCTGCAGAACTGTCCTGAGAATCTTCATGTTTTTAAGTTCAATATCAAAGTAATCTATTACATCCGTGGGTGCGCCGCAGACGGGAGCTGCTCACAGCTCATTCAGCACACTTTTACACAAACATTCAGGGCTAATTTTTAACCTGCAGTTCTAGAAGTTTATTTGAGACTTCAGTTCTTCACTCTTGTTTTCTTGTAATCTGGTATTTAGTGGTGTTGTTTGTTTTGGTTTAGAATTCATATTCTAGTGCTTGATTTCATGTGTTTTTCTTTTAGTGAAACATGTTGGAAATTAGTGTTTTCCTCTTCCTCCTCCTCTTCCTCCTCTTCCTCCTCCTCCTCTTCCTGCTCCTCCTCTTCCTCCTCCTCCTCTTCCTCCTCCTCCTCTTCTTCCTCCTCCTCCTGGTTTCAGGTACGTTCGATGTGGTGATGATCATCGGAGCTTTACATGAAGATTATGTTCCGATCAGTGTTGTCAGGGAGATCTGTGACGCCCTCAGATCAGGTAACCACACTGGTCACATATTTCCAATGAAATGACGATTATGATGATTTATATCAGAAGACAGGCAAACAAATAAATGAATAATTACTTCAAGTTCAATAAACTATGAAAACAATCAGGGTTTCCAGTCAGCAGTATGTCGGTACATTTGTTCTGGAGCACACTGAAGGACCAAAGTCAGCTGACATCCTCTGTGAAGAAAGAAGAAGAAGAAGAATGTTTGTGAACACACTGTTTGTTTCCACTGATCCAACCAGTTAACCAGAAACCACAACACTACCAGACTCCCTTAACAAACGGTCTGATTTTAGTAGTTGTTTCATGAGAAGCTTTATACACTTTGTGAAACATTTTCTATGACAAATTCTAAATCATTGGCGCCTTCTTGTAAATTCAGCATTACATGTAAGACATGAATCCAACTATCATCCACAATTTCACCAGACTCCCTTAACAGATGAAGTGATTTTAAGAGTTGTTGAGTTAAAACAAACTTTATAACGTAGTGAAACTGTGTGTGTGACAGATTGTAAGTCATTGTGTCCTTGTTGTAAATTCAGCATTAAATCTTTCAGCTAAAAAGTGTCAGTTTGTGGCAGCATGTCTGTACCAGCCTGTCTGCTTCTGTGTCTAAAGTGCTAAAGTCTTACCTGCCAACATTGATCAGCTGTTTGAACACACTGTTTACACTGATGTCACCATTTACACTCCATTTATGAAAGAAGAAACATGTTATTGATCTAAACATGTCACATGTTACAAAGACACTAAACAGTAACAATATAGGCTACTTCTTTGTCCCCGTGGAGAAAGTCCCCAGACTCCCTTAACAAATGTGTCAGTTTAGTGAGTTGTTGAGTTGGAGACACTTTATAAACTCTGTGAAACTCTGTCTCTGACTCATTCTGCATTATTTGGACCTTCTTGGTAATTCAGCAACACTTAAGCACACTTTAATGTGGAAAATGAGTGTAGTGACCCTTTAAATTTCTTACTCTTTAATAATTGTGGAATAATTGCTGTTTTTCTGCAGGAGGCTTCGCCTGCATGACGACTGTGGACCCATCGTCAGAGAGTGGAGACAGTTACAGGGCGTCTCTGCAGAGAGAGCTGCAGCTGATGGAGGAGGAGGGACGGTGGACTCATGTCTCCACCCAGCAGATTGAACAATACATGCTCAATGTTTTTGATGATCATGATGACAAGCAGGGCGAGCAGTACTTTCAGGGGACCATGTACCTGTACAGGAAGTCACTGAACTAGAGTCTGTGTCTGCAGTTCTGTATATTTTTAACAGAAAACAGGAGGACATTTAACAGAAAATGTCAACTGCTGTCAGCATAAAGAATATTGATGGTCACTCAGTCAGCCTCCAGCAGCGGATGTTCTGGGCGGCAGCTAACCGTCCTCCTGCTAACAACACTGGGGGAGACTGAGGAAGACACACCACTGGATGTCTCCAGAGTGAATTTCTGTCCAATATCCAATTTAAAACTGACGGTACTCTTGAGGCAGAGACATCCTCGACTGATTAAATCAAGTGTATTTTGTTTAGGTCTCTCAGACCCTAAAAATCCCTAAAAATCCTTTAAAAATACAAATAAAAAGATGACAAACTGCGATTAATTAAACAAAGAAAAAAAAATTACCTGGCAGCATGTGCTAAAAGAAAGCAAAATACAACATGTGTGGTTTGTTTATTTCATTTCTTACATTAATAAATATCTACGGAGGCCTGGAGGTGTCATGGATGTGTGTGTTGTTTCAGTGGAAAACCAAAACAGTTGCAGTCAGTTAAATGCAGGCCTGTTATCATGGATCGAGACCGTCTCATAATTTGAATTAATTGATTGATAAAAGTAAATTAAGTGTATTTACTATTGTAATTATGTAACAGTATGAGGTACAGTTCAGTTTTCCAGACATTCTCACACAGACCACATTATCTCAGCTTTCACAGTAACACTACACACGTTTGTTGTTCTGTTATTATATACAACAGATATACTATTGCTCTTTATACCACAAGGGGGTGCTGTTGTATTAGGTAGGTCGTAATTAACACGCTTATTTCTTTAAAAAAAAACCAACTTTGTATGTTGGTGAATGAAGAGAGATGAATAGTTTTGTTTGATCCTGTTTAAATTGTGTCATCAATCACACATATGATGTTTGTCAATTTAAAAGATACTTTTCCAAGTTTCCAAGTCTCAGTTTGCCATAAAACTGATGAAATATGTCATTATAAAAACGACACAGCCAAAAGTCTTATCAGAGATAATTATTAACTATGATAAATAATAAGATCCAAGTTACATTAGATCGCCTCGGGGCAAAGACCTCAAAGAAGGGAAAAGAGCCAATTCACCAAAACAGTGTCATAAAAAGTCTGTCAGTTGGCGACTCTGGTGTGTGTGTGTGTGTGTGTGTGTGTGTGGGTGTGTGTGTGTGTGTGTGTGTGTGCATCTGGAAGAACAAAGTGTTCACTGATATCAGGTCCAAGGAAGGAACAGCGGTGAACCGACGACAGGGTCCAGGCTCATTGATGCAAGTGGGAGGTGAAGGCTGGCCCGTGTGGTCCGAGCCAACAGATAAGCTACTGTTGCTCAAATTGTTGAAGAAGTTATTGCTGGTTCTGATAGAAAGGTGTCAGAATACACAGTGCATCACAGTTTGGTGCGTTTGGGGCTGCAGAGCCTCAGACCAGTCAGGGTGCCCATGCTGACCCTTACCACCACCGAAAGCGCCAACAATGGACACGTGAGCATCAGAACTGGACCACGGAGCAATGGAAGAAGATGGCCTGGTCTGATGAATCATGCTTTCTGTATCAGGTGCGTGTGTGTCGCTTACTTGGGGAACACATGGTAGCAGGATGCACTATGGGAAGGAGCCAAGCCATGATGATGCTTTGGGCAATGTTCTGCTGGGAATTCTTGGGTCCTGCCATCCATGTGGATGTTACTCTGAGACGTACCACCTACCTAAGAATTGTTGCAGACCATGCACACCCTTTCATGGAAACAGTATTTGCTGATGGCCTCTCTCAGCAGGATAATGTGCCACAAAGCAAAAATGTTTCAGGAATCATTTGAGGAGCACAACAACAAGTTTGAGGTGTTGACTTGGCCTCCAAATTCCCAAGATCTCAATCCAATCAAGCCTCTGTGGGATGTGCTGGACAAACAAATCCAATCCGTGGCACACCTTCAGGGGTCTAGTGGAGTTCATGTCTCGACGGGTCAGCGCTGGCTTGGCAGCAAAAGGGGGACCAACACAATATTAGGCAGGTGGTCATAATGTTCTGCCAGATCGGTGTAAGATGTTCATTTATTGATCCCCCTTGGGAGAAATTCACAGGTACCGCAGCAGCACAGAGGGAAATAAGTAGCAGCACAAGAGCATCCTCATCCATCATCCTCGCTTCTGTCACCGCCTCCACACTGTCCACAGAGCTGGCTTTCCTCACCAGTTTGTTCAGCTTGATGAACATCGACCTCTGTTGGGACCCACAGATGAAGTTGGCCATTGTGGATTTCAAAATGGACTCTGAACTTAACTCAGTTTCCCTGCAGTTTTCGCTGCATTGGCTCCCCGTGCAGTTCAGGATTGATTTTAAGGTTCTTTTACTAGTTTTTAAGTGTCTTAACGGTCTTGGGCCTTCTTACTTATCTGACCTGCTTTTACTCCATCAGCCCCCGTGGACCCTGAGGTCCTCCGGCACCGGCCTTTTGACCACCACAGGTTAGTTCAAAAAAGCATGGGGAGGCGGCTTTCAGTTTTTATGGCCCCGACTGTGGAACAGCCTGCCGGAGAACCTCAGGGTTCAGTTGAGGTTTTTAAAAAGAGACTCAAGACCCACCTTTTTAACCAGGCTTTTAATTGATTTTTAAATTCTTTTTAATTCCTTTTATGCTGTGCTAACCAGAGCACTTGTATCCTTTATCCCTTTTTTACTGTTTTAATCTCTCACCTTTTTAGCCTTTATGCATTTATGTTTTAGTCTCTCGTGTTTTTAGCCTCTATGCTTTTCACTTTATTTTACTGTTTTAGTCTGTCAGTTTTTATTCTCCAGCGTTTCCTCATGGGGGCCTGCCAGACTGGGAGTTGTCTCTGGTCCGCCACTGGGGGTGCTGCCCCATGGACGGTTTCGGTCCGGGTGGGTAGAGGGCTCTGCTCAAATAAAGATTGATTGATTGATTGAACTCTAGATGGCTAATTCCACATTAGTCCAATAATGCTTCGCACAGACTCAGGGTCTTTGTATGCAACTAACCATCTTTTATAACCTGACATCATGTCACACACACACACACACACACACACACGCCTGTATATAGTATATGTTATTTAAATATTGTTTTCACAACCTCAGCACATCGCACATTTGCACAGGCACATTTTTTGTACATTGCACAAGTACAATACAAAGACAGTTATAGTATGTTTATCTTTATTCTAATAGTTTTATTATATTTTATAGTCAAATAGTTATTTCATTCTTTCAAATATCTTTTTATTATTGTCTCTGACTCTTGTGCTGCTACTTATTTCCTGCAATAAATGAACATCTTATCTTATCCACATGTGATATCAGTGAACAGTTTGTTCCTCCAGACACACAAAAACACGCACACACACACACACACACACACCAGCCGACACGTCCACTTTGACCTCCAGTGTCCTGGGAGTTAGCCAAAATATGCTAGCCTCCGCTAATCCTTCCGTGAGTGCATCACCTGTTGCTGCAGAGTGCACAAGACTCCGGCAATCCTGCTAATATTACCTGGAGCTGGGGTCCTGCGTGCTTTTGGGGGAGCAGGTGCTTGCAGAGATAATCAGGCAAATAAAAGTGGCAACGTGCTTTTTAATAAGTGTCGATTCCACGCCGGATGTGACCGACATAGATCAGTTGACATTCATCATGATCATCATTTCCTGCACTGTTACACATGGTGCAAAATTATTTTTTTTCTGGGAGAGCATCATGCATAAGGTGGGGGGCAAGAAATAGCCTAGTGGCCCATGACTACCTTAAACCTCCTCTGCACACACACACACACACACACACACACACACACACACACCACACATCTGTATATAGTACATGTTAGTTAGATTGTGTGTTTTCATCTTTGTGTTAAATCAATGACTTCTGAACCTTCTTGCTGTCTATTTAATTACGTACAAGAGTGAATGTTGCCACCCTTGACTCTGTCAAGTGCTCTGAAATCCTTTGACCGTTACAGCTGTCGTGGTAATCTTGGATGTAGTTATTGAGTTAATCAATCTCTCTATAAAAGCAAGGAATCTCTGTCTGTCTGTCTGTCTGTCTGTCTGTCTGTGTGTGTGTGCCTCAAATATCTCTGCGGATCAGGATCAGACTGACCTGAGAGTTTCAACATGGCTGCTGCGTGGTTCAAAGGTGTGCAATGTCACATTTTTTTGGATTGCAATGATACCGTTAATAAATTATTTCATAAATGCTTTACATTTCGCAAGCATTGTCCACCAGAGCCACCACAGTCACATGCGCACCGGAGCCAATCACTGCAGAGCCCACCGCGACCCGCCCACCTTAAGAAACAAGCAGATTTATACCTGCAGGCGCGAGCTGGACCGGGATTTTGCCGGCAGTTCGGTCCCGTTTTGTTCTGTGCATCTAAACTGACTGTTGTGTATTAATGAGACTAAAAGAGTCCGGACTGAGTCTGTTCGGGTCTGAGGAGATCCGGAGACGCGCGGACAACAAAGTGGAATCGGAATCTGTGGATGTTCGTGTGTAGCTAGCTGCTAGCCGCTAGCCCACCCACACACGCACCGGCACGTCCAAAACCAGACTTAGGGTAAATAATGTCCCCCACGCTTTTTCGAACATTGCCGTCACGTTTGCTTTGTGTCTGGTGCAGGAAGAAATGGTAAAAACAGGCTTTTGTCACGAAAGTGTCCAAGCAGCAAGTTTGGTTGTTGAGGAACAGGAAGTTGTGGGAGGGACGGAGGCGGATGATTGACAGGCAACGACAGTCGGTGTATAGACAGCGATAGAGACAGCGATAATGAGAGTTGAGAGATTTGTGACATTTAGCGTGTTTGGAGTGTAAAGTTAGTGTGTTATGTAGTGTTTGGTGTGTTTAGTGTGTAGTGGAGTCGTTTTTTTGTTTAATGAGTCAAAGCAATGAGGACTGAATGGGCATTGCCTGCATTCAAATGTAAATAGTTACATATAACTTTGTAAATTTTTTACATGTATGCACATATTTAGCAAACAACAATTTATATTTGCATTATAAGTAATAAAAAATGGTTTGTTAAACATATTTGTGGTTTAAAGTAAATAAATCAAACTTTTTCTACTCGGATTTTATGTTTTTTTTGTGTGATTTTAGGTCCATTGTGTTAATACAGTTTGTCAAAATAAAAAAATAACTACACAGTCACACATGTGAGGTTGTGCTGCAAATAATGACATCAAGTAAATAATTTTTAAGGTGAAATATAATGGCAAAATCAAAAATAGTCAAAAACGGCCAATTATACCCTGGAATAACGGATTTCACAACAAACCTAAATATCCCTGACGTCCCACCTTCAAACACAGCCTCATTTGGCCATCCATGAAAAAGCTTCTTAACCTCCCACTTTTCTATAGGAATACATTTTTCTTACGGGCACTGACCTAGTTTAGTTAATTTCACCAAATGTGTGTGAGCAGTTTGTGAAGACTAATTCAATTTCCATAAGTTATAAATAACAACCAACTTCAAAGTAAAAAAGCCTCATTGTCAAGGACACGTTGTCTTATCTGTATATGTTTGTGTCTGTTTCGCGGCGGGGCTTTCGATTTTGGAAAGCACTGACACTTGTAAGATATAAAATGATTTAGTGTCTCCATTACCAGCAAACATTACTTGTCTGAGCACATTGCACCAATCACGTATTTACAAATGTTTTATGATATGTCTATACGAGCCAACATGACTGCACATTGCACCAATCAGCACCTCCAGTTGAGCTCTTATAAAGCTGAATCTGTCACCACTGCTCCAAAACTCACATCTGCTTCTCTACCTGAAACATCCACACAGGTGAGTCCAAACTGCTTTCATAATGTCATCACAATCAGGCCGTAATGAACAACTATTCTCTCGACTGACTAATGTGCAGAGGTGGAGGTTACGAAGCGCAGATGTTACATTTTCAAAACAGGCTTCCTGGATTATGGATTGTCGGCACTCCTACTTTTAACACACACCTAACCATTTCTTATCATCAATTTTATGACCTTTGATTAATCAGCTTGTGTCACGGTTTCAGCTCCTGTAACATGATGACTGAGATCAGGTTTAACTGTTATGTTTCACATGTTTGGTCGGTGAAGAAGGTCAGTGTCTGTTGTGTTGTGAACAGGTTGTTAAGTTTCTCCCCTGCGGCAGGTTGAAGTCGTCTCCTCATCATGGCTGACTGCAGCAGAAGTGTGGAAGAAATAAAGAGCCTCATGAAGTCGTGCAGAGGCTCCAATCCTCAGCAGGTCGCAGCGCACTTCGACCGCTGGGCTCCGACTTATGAACAGGTGAGTGACCGAAACTGACAGAGACCCGACAGAACCACCACAGAACAGCTGGGTCCAGAGTGTCGAACACACGTCACCTGCAGGCTTGAAAACATGACTTGGGTCGGTCTGGATCCACGTTTACTGGTTCAACCAGAACCGTCAGATAAACTGTGAAATGGGAAAGATGAGAGTGACCCGGGTCTGTACTCTGGTCAACAATACATGACACACAGTACGTCCGTATTGACTTTAAAAATAAACTTTGTATAGTGTGACATATTATGACTTTTGTGATGTTATGTTATGTGTGTGAAATATGTTACTGGTTGATTTTGAGAACTAACACACGAACCATTAACAGGATTTGGAAAAGGTAAACTACAGACCAGTAAAAGTGGCCATCGATTACCTGAACTCCAAGTTCAGCGGGAGCCGAGAGGAGGCTCAGGTTCTGGACGTCGCCTGTGGCACCGGACTGGTCGCTAAACTGGTGAGAAAAAAACAAAGTGGAATGAAAATTAAAAAAAAAAAAAACATACAAAATCCTCTTTCAGGTGTTTTATTTGAGTTCAGATTTCTGCTCTGGACGTTTATGCAAACTAGCATGTGTTTATTTGCATATTTCAGCGTAAAATATAAGAAAACTTTGTATGCAAGAAGTAACTTAAAGGAGCAGTCTGTAGTTTTGTTGGAGAAAGAGAGACATCTTCATTGGCTGATTTATTTTTCCACCAGCTTAAATGACACAATTTATACTGTTTGACTGTGTTGACATGTGGCGGACCCTGCCACCTTTCTAGCTTCAAACAAGAGAAAGTAAATATTTCTGAGTTTGTAGCATCACCCTGCAGCACTGATCCCGGATGTACAACCTGAGCTGCCCCACCTGCTCCCTCTCTGACACCTGCTGTTGGTTCTGTTTGTGTTCAGATGTCTGAACTGGGCTTCAGGCACTTTGTGGGCGTGGACTGCAGTCAAGGCATGCTGGACCAAGCTGCTAAGACCGGACTGTACCAGGACCTCAAACTGGCCACACTGGGAGCAGAACCACTGCCTGCAGAGACTGGTACACACACACACACACACACACACACACAGGAGAGGACCGTTAAAGAACCTCATGTTGATGTGATTCAGCGTGACATCACTTCCTGTTGACATCATCATCTGATACAGTGAATCCACGTAGACATCGGAGAGAACAGGCTGCAGAACTGTCCTGAGAATCTTCATGTTTTTAAGTTCAGTATCAAAGTAATCTATTACATCCGTGGGTACGCCGCAGACGGGAGCTGCTCACAGCTCATTCAGCACACTTTGGTCATGTGACAGGAAGAGTCTGACGCTGAATATCAAGTTTACACAAACATTCGGGGCTCATTTTTAACCTGCAGTTATAAAAGTTTATTTGACACTTCTCACTTTTGTTTCGTTGTAATCTGGTAATTAGTTGTGATGTTTTTTTTGGTTTCAGGTACGTTCGATGTGGTGATAATCACCGGTTCTTTACATGAAGATTATGTTCCAGTCAGTGTTGTCAGGGAGTTCTGTGACGCCCTCAAACCAGGTAACCACACTGGTCACATATTTCCAATGAAATGATGATTATGACAACAGGCAAACAAGTAAATGAATAATTACTCTTAAGTTTAATAAACTATGAAAACAGTCAGGGGTTTCCAGCAGTGTTGTTTTCGTCGACAATGACGATGACGAAATTATTTCGTTGACGCCCCTTTTTTTCATGACGATAACGAGACGGTGACGAGATAAACATGGCTCTTTCATGACTAAAACATGACGAGACGTGTGTGAATTTTCGTTGACGAGACGAGAATGGACGTAAATGTTTGTGGGCGGTCTGTCAGACGTTTAAAATGTGTGACATCTCTGCTTAATGTTCGTGTTGCAAGTGGACAGCCGCTGAGACCCGGGAGATGCAGCGTCTCCTCGGTCTCTGTCTTCTTCGTTGTTCACTGCTGTTGTAGCAGCAAGCTAGTAACGGTCGCTACTTTCAAATTAAAAGCCCCCCGCTAAGACCCCAGTTCTAAACTCAAATAGGGTGCAATGTAAAGCTCTTATTTTGAAGACACATTTTTTTGTCACTTTTTTTTTTAATTGAACAATTTAAGTGTACAAAACCACAAGGTATAGAATAACAATCAGCACATATTAGCACATTTCAACTGTTTTTTCATGAATTGATGCCCTACTTCATCATACAAGAGTGTCACACATAAGTTGTGAAAATAGCAGATCTGCAAGTTCAACACATTGCAACACATTGTGAGCTTGTAGATCTTTTGATTGACCTAAATTAATTTGATAAAGGACTACTTCTTTTGTTTTTGGTTTTTACTTAAACTGACTAAAACCTGTTTGAGTTTTCATCGACTAGAACTGGACTAAAACTATCACATATAGAAGTGACTAAAATTTGACTAAAACTAAAAAGCATTTTAGTCCAAAAGACTAAATCTAAAATGGCTGCCAAAAACAACACTGGTTTCCAGTCAGCAGTATGTAGCTACATTTGTCCTGAAGCACACTGAAGGACCAAAGTCAGCTGACATCCTCTGTGAAGAAAGAAGAAGAAGAAGAGGAATGTTTGTGTTCTCTCTGTCGATGTCAGCAGAAGATGTTTGTGAACACATTGTTTGTTTCAACTGATCCAACCAGTTAACCAGAAACCACAACATCACCAGACTCCCTTAAGAAATGTGTCAGTTTAGTGAGTTGTTGAGTTGGAGATACTTTATAAACTCTGTGAAACTCTGTCTCTGACTCATTCTGCATTATTTGGACCTTCTTGTAAATTCAGCAAATGTTCAACATGAACTTCTTTCTGTCTTTTTGTAGAAACATGTAGTCTGTTTGTCTCAGTGATGGACGGGTTTATTTGCATATAGAGCAGCAAGTGACATTTGATCACAAGTGGTCACTCAGACGCAGATTAACGTCAGCTGTGAACTGACGGCCTGAGAGCTGAACACTGTGATCAGATCAGTGAATGGACTCAGAAGACGTCATGTGAATTAAACAGAGATATCTCTGGTTCATTTGTTTTGAAACTGTCCAGAATGAGTTTTATTGGAGTGCAATGATAGACCAGTGGACCGCTGTTCAAAACCTGACACTTACATTACCCACAATGCATCTCAACTCAGCTAGCGAGTGAGACATCATTCAAGGCAGTTTATCACATTACAGGCAGCTTCCTCTGGAGCCACAAAAGACATTATACCACATTGTATGCAACACTTAAGCACACTTTAATGTGGAAAATGAGTGTAGTGACCCTTTAAACTTCTTACTCTTTAATAATTGTGGAATAATTGATGTTTTCCTGCAGGAGGCTTCGCCTGCATGACAGCCGTGGACCGAAAGACAGAGCTTGGAGACAAATACAGGGCGTCTCTGCAGAGAGAGCTGCAGCTGATGGAGGAGGAGGGACGGTGGACTCATGTCTCCACCCACCAGATTGAGCAATACATGCTCGATGTTTATCGTGATGACAAGCAGAACAAGCACTACATTCAGGGGACCATGTACCTGTACAGGAAGTCACTGAACTAGAGTCTGTGTCTGCAGTTCTGTATATTTTTAACAGAATATCACTAAATACCAGCTGCCTTGAGAAACCAGGCTGCTGTTGGTCAGAACTGCTGAACTGTGATAAGAAATATACATACAAAATAAAAGAAGCAGTTGAATGTAATAAAAAGAGGTGTGTCTTATTTGTCCCATTTAGTAACACAGTGCTGCACTGGTTTGAAGTCAGGTGACATGGAAGCTGCTAAAAACAGCTGCTGAAGTTTCATAATAAATATTGATATAAAAAATAAATACAGAACACATTCACAATCACAATAAGTGTGCTGCATGAAATCCGTTTAGTTTTATTTAAATCAAGTGTATTTTGTTTAGGCCTCTCAGACAAAATCCCTTCAAAATAAAATAAAATGGCGACAAACTGTGACAAATTAAACAATAATTAAACAAATTACCTGGCAGCATGTCCTAAAAGTAACCAAAATACAACATGTGTCGTTTTTATTTATTTCATTACTTATTACAATTAATAAAGCTCCGTGTGAGAAGCCAGTGGAATATTTCCAACTCTTATTTTGGCGGCAGTGTCGTGCAATTTCCGGTCCTGTCAACACTGACATTTCTGTGTAACTTTTTTTGTACATAAAAAAATTGTTTTATATTTTTTTTTTCCCGGCTGGTTTATGTCAATTGTTGATTTACAGCTTCTCGGCATTTATTAGAAATACTCTCCTTTAAATTTAACAGCGGAACGTAAACTGTGTCGGTTGGCAGGGGGAATGTTTTTAACGTGACACAAGCTAAGGGTGACAGTTGAAGGGGAACATGGCATCTAGAATCAGTGCTAAACATGGATTATTAGGGAGTAAAGCCTCGCTGTATCACGCTCTGCACAGAAACATACCACCCGGAAGTCTTTGGGTCCAAAGAGCGGCGAGCAGCGCGACGACAGACTCACAGATCAATGAGAAGTACTGCCTGGACCTGGTTCGGTGGGTCTGACTGGACTCAATGCTAACAGCACAAGCTAGCTGAAGTTGAGTTAGTTTACATTTTACAGAGCAGTTATAATCTGCAGTTAGACACTTGATACAGATGTAGAAGTCGTGTAAATAGATAACCTACACATTTAAAATACTCAAATTGTGTTTTGAGGCAACTCCCCCACACCAGACTCCATTCAAATATCTGTTTGAAATACAGAAAACGTCATATTTCGTAACACCCACTGTGTGTTTTTAAAAACTTGATATGCTGCGTTAATGTTTTGTGTTCAATGTTCAATTCGGCCTAATTTATAACTTGAATATGCAGTTTATTATATCTGTAAAACTATGTTGGAGATGTAACTGAGAATGATGTAACTCTCGATAAAATCTATTACATTTTGAAGCTCTGGCTAAAAGCTGTTTATTTTAATGGGGGCTTGTTTTTAATGTGAACAAACTGTATTTCAGTGTTTTTAATATTTTGTATTTTGAGAAGAAATCCAAAACTTTAATATTGTACAGGCCAACTTACATGTGTGGCTCTAATACTACAAAGCTCAGGCAAAATTAAAACTGACTTGGACAATACTGTCAAAGACATTATGCAGAAGAAGCTAAACAATGTAAGTAAGGATTACACCTGCTGCATCTCCTCAGTCTGTGTCCTCCATGTGGTCTTCCTCCTCAGGTCCAGAGACTATGACGGCTTCTTGTCCTCCCTCCTCCTCCCAAAGGAGGCGCGGCGCTCCTCTTTGGCTGTGAGAGCCTTTAATGTGGAGCTGGCACAGGCAGGTATTCCTACAGCCAGGCTGGAGAGGAAATGATTGCTGATTTTACAGCTACTGTTACTCCTTTTCCTGGAACAGTATAATGATAATAGTGTTAAGATAAAGCCCTAGAGTAAACAATATATATATATATTTATATACACAGTGTCTAATTTCTTATTCTTGTTCTTTCCAAACCAGCTCGTCAAACTGTTGTCCTCCTGTGTTTCTCCACAAGGTGAAGGACTCCGTTTCCCAGAAGACCATTGGTCTGATGCGAATGCAGTTCTGGAAGGTGGCCATAGAAGAAATCTACAGAGACGATCCTCCGAACCAGCCGGTCAGCGCTGAGCTGTGGAGGGTAAATGTCAAACCTACAGAGAGCAGAGCGTTTATGTTTTCTTTCAGAAACTTTACGATCACAAGCAGACATTATTCAGATGTGTCAGTACAGTATATTAAAAAAAAAGTATTTTACTGCTGTGTAAAAACACATGAAAGGAAGCTGCATCAGTTCTTTCAAATGTGTTAAGTTTGAATGTTCCTTTTAAAATGTGATGCACACTGAGGGACATCAGTGTGATCAGCGACAGTGTGGCTGATGTGTTGCAGGCTGTGAGGAAACATTACCTGACGAAGAGGTGGCTGCTGAGGATCATAACAGAGAGAGTAAGACACACGTCTCTTCATTAAACTCACCTTCCTCCAACATGTGGTCACCCTGATAAGAGCTGACGTAACGTTTGACGTAACTTTGAAAACGAGTGGTCTTAAAAATGTTCTGTTTCGCCAGGAGAAGGATCTGGAAGACCGAGCCTACAGAAACCTGCAGGAGCTGGAGGCGTATTCAGAGAACACGCAGTCGTCTTTGATATACCTGCTGCTGGAGTGTTTAGGTAAGGACAGGTGAGGCCGGCGGCTCCAGGAAGCATGAAGGATCATTCCAATCTAACCAAACACCTGTTGAACATCTCTCTGGTCGTCCTGCAGCATTTGATAACGAATGAAATGTGTTAGTAGGTTCGTAAAATTTCAGAATTTAGTCTTTGAGTGATGAAAACTGATGAGAGAGTCTAATTATTTTGATTTCAGGCTCCAACGGGAGAATTCAGAGTAAGTCTGTGAAAAGTTACTCTGTATTTTCTCCTTCGTCAGGGGTGAAAGACGTTCACGCCGACCACGCAGCGAGTCACATCGGTAAAGCTCAGGGAATCGTGACGTCTCTGCGAGCGACTCCTTATCACAGCAGCCGACGGAAAGTCTACCTCCCCATGGACATCTGCATGCTGGTGAGTAGACGCTTCACACTGATGTCGAGTGCTGTTTCTTGGACAGACCTCCATTTTCTAAAAGTTCAGTGTCTGCCAGTAGAACAACAGAAGTCTTGGATCCTTTAAGAAACAGAAATATAAACACGCTTCACGTTCGACCTACAATCCAGGACACAAAGAGACTCATTTTACCATCATATGACAGAAAAAATCTGCAAATTTCCATATTTGAGAAGAAAATACTGAACTTTTGGGGATTTTTTGATTAACTCCTAATCCACTAATAATCTCTGCTGCACACTGGACTCGTGCTTTTGTTACTTTAGGAGAAGATTCCTCTCTGTAGTGAAACCAAACGCACTAACTCAAACCTTCAGCTTAGGTTCTGACTCCACTCGGCTGGTTTAAAATCTGAATCCTTGTTCCCAAAGATGACATAAGAGGCCTACACACATTTCGCTGACTCATGGCTCGACTCTGACATGATGTCACACGATATCCTGCTCGGAGCGGTAATGAAATTGTCATCCGTCATATACAGACGAGGATCGTTACACAACCACCATATGGAGAAAAAAGCCTCAGATAAACAAACGATGACATAAACAGTTTGCAACCTTTGTCTGGGCCATCTGTCCCACATAGAGAACAACAAGCAGCTGCTGCTGGAGGATCTCAGGGTGGAGGAGGTGGAGGAGGTGTGTTTACTCTTCATTTATATTTATATTTGAGCTGCTGCCTGAAGCTCGCAGGCTCTGCCCCTTAAAATCTTCAGCTGGAGGATGACTCCTCTGACCCGAGGCGTCTCAAGCGAGCGCGCTCACCTCACATCACTTTCAGTCTGCCGCCTGCAGAGGGCGCCGTCAACACACTGAAACATCCTGAAACCACTCAGTGCATGTTTACATTCAGAGCTTCCTCAGTGAACAGTCGGCTGTGACACGCAACAGATGGAATCATCTTCTCTGTGATACTCAGCTGATCTTGAATGATGGAGAATCAAATAAGAAACCGACTGAAGATCGTCGCCCATTTAAAAAGATCCAACAAATCAAACAGTTCTTAATCTTTTAACTTGGATATTATTTTTATTCCTTGATTACGTAATAACTGAAGTAGCTGGAGACTTGAAAAAACAGCTAAGAATTAAATACAAAGACTCCAAAACTTCATTAAAACTTTGCAGAATTAGCTGTTAGCACTTCCTGTTAGCAGTGAACCTGTGGATGTTCAGACAGCTATCACTGGATCACTGTGATACTGAAGAAAACTTAAAAACATGATGTTTCTAAGGCAAGTTCTGCACATGTGAGGAGCGTCTATTTGAGAATATCTAAGTAGATTCATGGAGTCATCCTCTCCTCCTGATGATATAAAGTCCTCCTCTCCTCCTCCTGATGATATAAAGTCCTCCTCTCCTCCTCCTGATGATATAAAGTCCTCCTCTCCTCCTCCTGATGATATAAAGTCCTCCTCTCCTCCTGATGATATAAAGTCCTCCTCTCCTCCTCCTGATGATATAAAGTCCTCCTCTCCTCCTCCTGATGATATAAGTCCTCCTCTCCTCCTCCTGATGATATAAAGTCCTCCTCTCCTCCTCCTGATGATATAAAGTCCTCCTCTCTCCTCCTGAGGATATAAAGTCCTCCTCTCCTCCTCCTGATGATATAAAGTCCTCCTCTCCTCCTCCTGACGATATAAAGTCCTCCTCTCCTCCTCCTGACGATATAAAGTCCTCCTCTCCTCCTCCTGATGATATAAAGTCCTCCTCTCCTCCTCCTGATGATATAAAGTCCTCCTCTCCTCTCCTGATGATATAAAGTCCTCCTCTCCTCTCCTGATGATATAAAGTCCTCCTCTCCTCCTCCTGACGATATAAAGTCCTCCTCTCCTCCTCCTGATGATATAAAGTCCTCCTCTCCTCCTCCTGATGATATAAAGTCCTCCTCTCCTCCTCCTGATGATATAAAGTCCTCCTCTCCTCCTGATGATATAAAGTCCTCCTCTCCTCCTCTGACGATATAAAGTCCTCCTCTCCTCCTCCTGATGATATAAAGCCTCCTCTCCTCCTCCTGATGATATAAAGTCCTCCTCTCCTCCTCCTGATGATATAAAGTCCTCCTCTCCTCCCTCTGACGATATAAAGTCCTCCTCTCCTCCTCCTGATGATATAAAGCCCTCCTCTCCTCCTCCTGAGGATATAAAGTCCTCCTCTCCTCCTCCTGACGATATAAAGTCCTCCTCTCCTCCTCCTGACGATATAAAGTCCTCCTCTCCTCCTGATGATATAAAGTCCTCCTCTCCTCCTCCTGATGATATAAAGTCCTCCTCTCCTCCTCCTGATGATATAAAGTCCTCCTCTCCTCCTCCTGATGATATAAAGTCCTCCTCTCCTCCTCCTGAGGATATAACGTCCTCCTCTCCTCCTCCTGATGATATAAAGTCCTCCTCTCCTCCTCCCTGATGATATAAAGTCCTCCTCTCCTCCTCCTGATGATATAAAGTCCTCCTCTCCTCCTCCTGATGATATAAAGTCCTCCTCTCCTCCTCCTGATGATATAAAGTCCTCCTCTCCTCCTCCTGATGATATAAAGTCCTCCTCTCCTCCTGATGATATAAAGTCCTCCTCTCCTCCTCCTGATGATATAAAGTCCTCCTCTCCTCCTCCTGATGATATAAAGTCCTCCTCTCCTCCTCCTGATGATATAAAGTCCTCCTCTCCTCCTCCTGATGATATAAAGTCCTCCTCTCCTCCTCCTGATGATATAAAGTCCTCCTCTCCTCCTCCTGATGATATAAAGTCCTCCTCTCCTCCTCCTGATGATATAAAGTCCTCCTCTCCTCCTCCTGATGATATAAAGTCCTCCTCTCCTCCTCCTGATGATATAAAGTCCTCCTCTCCTCCTCCTGATGATATAAAGTCCTCCTCTCCTCCTCCTGATGATATAAAGTCCTCCTCTCCTCCTCCTGATGATATAAAGTCCTCCTCTCCTCCTCCTGATGATATAAAGTCCTCCTCTCCTCCTCCTGAGATATAAAGTCCTCCTCTCCTCCTCCTGACGATATAAAGTCCTCCTCTCCTCCTCCTGACGATATAAAGTCCTCCTCTCCTCCTGATGATATAAAGTCCTCCTCTCTCCTCCTGATGATATAAAGTCCTCCTCTCCTCCTCCTGATGATATAAAGTCCTCCTCTCCTCCTCCTGATGATATAAAGTCCTCCTCTCCTCCTCCTGATGATATAAAGTCCTCCTCTCCTCCTCCTGATGATATAAAGTCCTCTCTCCTCCTCCTGAGGATATAAAGTCCTCCTCTCCTCCTCCTGATGATATAAGTCCTCCTCTCCTCCTCCTGATGATATAAAGTCCTCCTCTCCTCCTCCTGATGATATAAAGTCCTCCTCTCCTCCTCCTGATGATATAAAGTCCTCCTCTCCTCCTCTGATGATATAAAGTCCTCCTCTCCTCCTCCTGATGATATAAAGTCCTCCTCTCCTCCTCCTGATGATATAAAGTCCTCCTCTCCTCCCTGATGATATAAAGTCCTCCTCTCCTCCCCTGATGATATAAAGTCCTCCTCTCCTCCTCCTGATGATATAAAGTCCTCCTCTCCTCCTCCTGATGATATAAAGTCCTCCTCTCCTCCTCCTGATGATATAAAGTCCTCCTCTCCTCCTCCTGATGATATAAAGTCCTCCTCTCCTCCTCCTGATGATATAAAGTCCTCCTCTCCTCCTCCTGATGATATAAAGTCCTCCTCTCCTCCTCCTGATGATATATTCAGTATTTATGATCATATATATGTAACAGGCCTTTCATGGTGAGTTGGGTCTGAACAGTATCTGTAGGTTAGCAGACACATAATGGTTCTGATGATGAGTGGGTCGGTCCAGCAGCAGAATGACATGTTTCCATTCTTCCTCTCCTGTAAAATACATTTCTTTTCTTCAGCTTTCCTTCTGTTATTACCTGCCTCATATTTTGTACCGTGCTGCAGCCTTCAGGCGATATCTGCAGGACGAACAGGAAGGGAGAGAAATTGTTCTCGGAGCAGAAATTGGCCGGTTATTTTGGTCCCATATTAAAGGAAGTGATGAGGTCAGATCTGTTAACCTGAGAGGCTGTAGTCATCACAGGCTGCAGGGCTGCAGTGCACAGAGAGTAATATACGTAGGTCCAGTTAAAGGAAATGAGTCACCAACTATTTTGATCATCGATTCATCATTTTACAAGTGAAAATCAAGTGATTATCTCTTTCCTTTGTTATTTTTGATAGTAAATTATGTTATGGAATAACTGTAATGTGTTTTCGTCTGCCGGCTCTGCAGCTGAGATGAGGGAGATGAAGTGAATTCACATGACACTTGAACGCCTCTTAAGACACTTTACGGGCGTTGAAGCAGCAGAACTAAACAATGTTCCATTTTCTTTTTAAATAGAATATTTCCTCAGCTCGCTAAAATCTTCACTCACAGTATGACGTGTTCAACATGTCCTGGGAGTCGTCTTGTACTCATAATGAAGCGTGAAGAGTTTTGGACTGTTAGTTTGATAAAAGATGAGATTTTACCAGAGAAGGTTTCTGAATTCACCATCGGACCTCGAGGCTGCTCGTTACAACAGAAAGATGCTTCACTTCTCGTCAGTTTAGGCTCCGACTCAGGATCGTGTTCCCTGTCGACGAACCCTGTTTTTGTGTTTTAGATCAACGTGACTCAAGAAATACATTCTGAGTCATTAAAGCCAAATTCTTAAGCTCCAGGATGTTTTTTATTTCAAGTTTCCACCTGCTCCAGATTTCCAGAAATAAAGGTTTTCGGAGATATTTTTCAAACAGTGGCTTTTGGTTTAAGGAAGATTTGTTTAATGAACATGTCGATCAGTGTTTCTTAGCACGACGTCCTCAAATGTCTTGTTTTACGCACAACTCTGTATATACAAATATTCACATTTTAGAAGCTGAATCAGAGAATTTTGATGAGTTTTCAGTCAAGAAAAATACTCAAACAGATGAACAGATTTCTCAAATACTTGGAGATGAATTTAAAAGTGGACGACTGATCGATTGGTTGTTGCAGCTCTGAACAAATATGACAAGTATCAGATATTCTAATAAGTAAACATCAGTGGAATGAGGTTTTTTCTCAGTCTAGTCCACATTGATCCAGCACCAAGTTAAATGATGGATCTGATTATGATTCTGTTAAAGAGGATCAGATTGAGAGTGTTTACCCTGCAGTGTTGTGCAGTTCTTCTTACAGAGAAGCTTCGACTCTGGTGTGAAGTGGAGCTGAACTGGAGAGATACGAGTTGTTGTTAAAGTGTTTTTGTTTGTTCATGTGTCTCTGCAGCACGGAGCTTCTCAGGAGGACTTCATCCGCGGCAACCGGGAGCAGAACGTCCGGGACGTTACGTACGACATCGCCAGTCAGGCTCACGTTCATCTTCAACACGTACGTTAAGTTTACGTGAAGTATCTGAACATGATTTACATCAGGAGTCCTCAGGAGTTTCTTAGATGTTCAGGACAAATTTCAACCCTGAGAGGATGAAAGTTCACAAACAGAGAATCAATGAAGGGATTTGATTTAAGTCAGAGGGCCAAACATCAGAAACATTAACATAAAAACAAACATAACTAAAAAAAGTCTTTAGAGTACAGCTGCAGGATGTGACACGGATCAGTGCATTTAATAGAAGTTTTAATATTAACAATCTGAAACCAGTGACGTGAACCGGGAGACGCTGGGTGAGTTGTTATGGAAGAACCGTAATGTGTTTTCGTCTGCCGGCTCTGCAGCAGCTGTCGGCTGAGACGAACGAGATGAAGTGAATTCACATGACACTTGAACGCCTCTTAAGACACTTAACGGGCGTCGAAGCAGCAGAACTAAACAGTTTTGCCATTTTCTTCTTAAATAAAATAGTTTTTCAGCTCGCAGATATCCTCAGCCTCCGTACGGCGTGTTCAACACGTCCTGGGAGTCGTCTGCTACTCACAATGAAGCTTTGATGAGGTCAGAAACTAATTGGTTTGGAGATTTATTAGCCGCCACCTACACGCCTCTTTGATTTTTGTTCTTTTTTTTTAAGAGGCTTTTTTCATTAAGCTGCTGCCTGAACATTCATCAGCATTTATATTCTATTGGAACCTTGTTTATACCAATTAGGACGGTTCGTCAGTGTCGGAGCATGTGTGCTCACAGTCGGGTCGAGGAGGATTTTCTCCCTCCCACATGTTTCCCCGTGTTTACTGTTGACTGTCTTTCATGTCGTTCTCTCCTGACTGCGAGTCAATTAGGAAAACGGCTTCACTAATTAACTTAAAAAGAACAGGAGATGAGTGTTATACGCATGTTACCAGTAATTAGAGCAGCTAGTGGTCCCTGCTAACCCCGTTAGCATCGTCAGCGTGTTCTCTGAGGCACTGAGACATCAGGAGAACTGTTGAACTCACATTAGGGATTTTTTTCTGCTGCTCAGCATCAGAATAATAACAAGACAAAGTTTGACTTCATTTTTATTTTTACCAGGAGCTGAATGTTTCCTCCAAACACATCCTAAAATTAAAACTTGTAAAATCTCTACAGAGCAGTTTAATGTTAATAATTACTCTTCAGCCGATCCGGGACGTCAGAGCGGCTGCAAGCTTTTTTCTAGCTGCTCCTTTCTGACCTCAAAACAAATGGACATGGGAATTAAAATCTGTAAACTCTCTGAACAAAGTAGTTTTACATTACCATATTACCATAACTTAAAGGAGACATATTCTGCTAATTTTCAGAGTCATAATCTTAATTTGGGTCACTACTAGAACAGGTTTACATCTCTAATGCTCAAAAAACAAATCAGTTCTCTCATTCTGCCGAGTGCCGGAGCTCTGAACTCCCCGTCTGTCTGAAACGCTCCGTTTGAGCTGCTGTCTCTTTAAGAGCCCCTCCCCCTGAATACCCAGTCTGCTCTGATTGGTCAGCGCACACACACATACACGCATGAGCCGACTTGGTGTTTCACTCTAGTGTATGTGTTAACTTCCACCAAGTCCGCTGCGCTGTGTACGCAGGACTTGTATTTCTGGCGGATGCCGGAGCACGACGCAGCGATTCAGCTGAATTTAGCACCGAGCAGACAGGATATAACATCCGGTTACTTTTCAAAATAAAACACTCCTGACGCCAGCACACAAATCTAAAGAAAGAGACAAACACGAGCTCTTCTGCTGATCCTTCAGTCAGAAACACTTCCTGTTGTTGTTTTTATAACACAGACCTGAAACTGCAGCGAGTGATCATGTGATTATCGCAGGAACTCCTCGGTCTCATCCTTCTTGTTTCAATGTTGCTGATACAAATTAAGATATTGTCTGTCGGATCCTGTGTGTGCTGGAACATTACATTTTCTGATCTGCTTTTATTCTCTGTTATGTTTTTTTCCTCTTTCAGGCGCGATCATTTAGCAACAGCGTCCCAGCAGCAGCCACTCCGGCCTTCCTCCAGACCGTAAGTATCCGAACATCAACGCCACCTTAAAGAAGCTCATAAAACGTCTGAACTGAAGTTATAAAATCAACACAGACGCGTCATTGTAGTCATCACGCCTCAAATTTAAGTCATGAGTCTCAAACTTCCAGTCAGCAGGACAGCGACTCCAACACTTCTGCTGCACTAAAACACATCGTCCCAGTCACTTCTTATCACCAGTTAAACAGATTAATTTAATAATTTAGAGATGTGGCTGAGAAAGTTTAATAAAGCAGGAAATCAAAGATCAGCTCCACCAAACTCTGCTCAGGTGATCTTCATCCTGCGGCGGATCCGTCCACTCGTGTACACTGTAAGTTCTCCAGGTGACACATAAACCCGCACTGAGTCACATCTGTGGTGACGACTCATCGCTTTTCACTGTTGGGATGCCAAAATGTCGGTACGGTCACGTACAGGGGATACGAAAGTGTGCTGGCAGATTATTAACGAGACATGTCTGCAGGTCAGGTTTGTTTTTATAGTTCAGGATCTTAGATTACAATCCGTCTCACCTCACGTGTTTCAGAACGGTTTTCATGAAGCCGTCGCGTCCCGACCAGCTGACAGAATGACGCCTTTCGTGACGTCTTCCTGCTGCAAGGAAACATTTGACCTGCGGCGGTCGCACTGACCTGCTGTAAGTACAGCACACAGAAAAAGTCCTCCTGAAAACCACTCTGATGTTCCTGCTGCAGCGGAGTAATGTGTGTTCAAGTGTTAGAGTGTGTGTGTGTGTGTGTGTGTGTGTGTGTGTGTGTGTGTGTGTGTGTGAGGAAGCCGACACACTGATCAGCCTCTCGTATTTTTCTCGCCGTGCTGAGAATTGAATTAAGATGAAAAACGCAGGTTTGAGCGAGCGCCGGGTGAAACAGCAGGAAACACAGCGAGCTTTTCAACACATTAATCTTTATTTAAACTGCGCCGAGCTGAGCTTATGATTTATAGAAAAAGTTCATTTAAAGGGTCATTTCACCCTGATTTAAAAAAACAAAACCAAAGCATGTCTCAGTGTTTTTATTTTCATGTGCGACTGGGATGTACACAAACAGAAAAAAATGGAAAATGACACACTGATGTATTAAACAGCAACCATGTCGTCTGAAAAGAGGTAGTCAGGATCGATGAATGATCACTAAACCAAACTCTTCTTCTTCTGTGGTGTCTGGTGTGCTGCAGGTGGTGCTGGAGGACTACCTGCAGAGAGTGAGGAGGGCAGATTTTGATGTTTTCCACCCCAGTCTACAGAAGAGAAACCCGCTCCTGCCCTTCCAGCTGTACCTCCGCTCCTGGAAGAACACCTACTGACATCAGTCCTCCTCCTCCTCCTCCCTCCTCCTGCACCTCCACCTCCACCTCCTCCTGCACCTCCACCTCCACCTCCTCCTGCACCTCCTCCTCCTCCTCCTCCTCCTCCTGCAGAGGTCCCGGGTCCTCTGAAGGCTGCAGGACTTGAGCTCTGTGGAGGATCCTGCAGAGTAGCAGGTCTATAAACAAACCCGGACTTGAAGTGAATAAAAACCCCAGCAGAGACGCACTCTGTCGTTTCTCAGCCTCTGGCTACAGAACAGAGAACCAGAACCAGAACCAGAGTGTACTACTGTGGCCACATGTTTTATGCAAGCTGTAAAGGATAAATCAAGATTATTATTGTTTATTTTTGTAGCTGTACCATCATTTCTACCAGAGATAATGACATGTTACTGAGTGTAAACAGAAGAAACAGGAGCCGTCAGACGATCAGGCCGGTTTAAACAAACCAACAGATTTAACTTGTGAGGCGGCGTGAGATCTGTGATGGACTCGCTGGTTTAGTGACCAGCGAGAAGTGACTGTTGGTAGCGTAGCTGCTAGATCATCATCACTGTGAGAACTGGAACTGAACTTTGGGCTGTGATGACTCTATATCATCATGAGGAGGAGAGGATGAGTAGATTTCTGGGTGAACTGTTCCTTTATAAACACACATAGTTTGTTTCCACTGGTGAATGAAAGTATTTACAGGAACACACGCAGAGTGTTGTTCCTGCAGCAGCTGAGCTCCTGCTGTAGATTCGCTGCTAAATGCTGATAAGTGGATCGGGAGGTTTTTGTACGCAGCTCATCACCTGCTGAGTTTTCCGGTGCCGTCGCTGTCGGTTCAGCCTGCGAATAAAAAGCCTCTCAGATAATCTGTTGGTTTGTTCACAACTCGTCTGACTGCTCCTGGTGGGAAAAACTATGAAGATAAGCCACCAGGCGGCTCATCAGGTGGTCTGCTGTTGTGCTTTTAGGTTTATTTTATATTTAAAAAAAAACACATTTAGAGGAAACGTAAGAAGGAAACGAAGCAGCAGAAGAAGAAGACGGGAGGGACTGGGAAGGAGTCAGCAACATGACACATCCTGGTGGAAAACAGCCATCACGGTTACTATGGCAACAGATGTAATGAAGTCATTTATAACATCCTTCAGATGTTCTGAATCTGTAATCTGAATGAATTATGACACTTTCACTATGTGTTACTCAGCACACTCAGAGACGTCGGACCGTTTTAATCTTCAATCATTTTTATTAATTTATCTGTTGGACAGATTCTTTCCTCTTCAGTCTCAGTGAGGCAGATATTACACAGAGCTCTGGTGTCAGATCACCGGAGGAGGGACGGACCAATCAGTGGAAGGAACAGAGTCTTAAAAAAATCTTGATGAGAAGGAAGATGGAACATGTTTTATCTTCGTCTCTGAACACAGCACACCTGCAGACGAGTGGAGTGGCGTGCTCATCCGACTGTGTCGGCGTGTCTCACCTGAGATTAAATCTGATCGTCTGCAGCTGTTATCGGAGCACGCTGAGCTCAGGATGGAGAGGAAGGCACTGTTCCACGTCTGCTTAGAGTCACGCTGAGAATGAGAAACGACCGGCGGACCGAACACAGACTGTCGACCGCGAGCGTAAATGAACCTGAAATGAAACGCAGCCACTCGTCGCGTCTGTTGTTTAGCACCTGAAGAGTCAAATAAACATGATAATTATGACTTTCATTGTTTGTTGGAGCCGTCTGTGACACATTTACTGTCGTCTATTCTCTTCTTCTCCTCCGTGACATTTATCTGACAGCTGAAGTTACTCTCAGTTTATGATTTGACATTTAAAACAACATGAACGCTTTGAAAATAAAATATGAAACTACAACCAAGATAAGCAGCACATGTGTACGTGTGGCTGTGAACTCGTACTCGAGTGGAAGAATGTTGAAATACGACTTAAAGTGAAAGTCAACCGTCCAAATAGTACTTGAGAAAAAGTATATTAATTGATACAGTGGACGATTAAAGGCATTTTTCTATTTATCAGTGTGTTTTTTATCTGATTGTCGTTAAAATAAATTAACTTAAAAATGTGCACCTTTGGCTCTATTGCATGTAATCTGCAAAGTAACTAGTAACTAAAGTTATCAGAGTTGGTGGAGTACAAAGGACGACTTCTGCCTCCAAAATAAAGTAGAAGGTATCCAAAATGTTACTTCATGTTTAGATGTAGGGATAAAGTATTTGTGCTTTGTGTCTGAATCTAAAGGGTCTCATGTCAGACTGAAGTGTTCAGGCAGTCGGTGGTGCATTCAGGTGCGTCGTTAGGCTTTAATTCAGAGTCATCACTGTCAGCAGGTGAACAGGTGATCAACCACTGATCACCTGTTCACAGACACAACAGCTTCACTGTGGAGAGAACACAGAGCTTTAATGAAACCCTCATATCTGCTGCAGTCAGAGTCGCCTCCTCCTTCACCTCCTCTTTCACCTCCTCCTTTCCCGCCTCCTTCTTCACCTTTTCCTTTTCTTCCTTCACCTCCTTCTTCACCTCATCCTTTTTTCTCCTTCTTCACCTCATCCTTTTCCTTTTCCTCCTTTTTCTTCTTCACCTCATCCTTTTCCTTCATCTTCTTTTCCTCCTTTTCCTCCTTTTTCTTCTTCACCTCATCCTTTTCCTTTTCCTTCTTTTCCTTCTTCACTACACTTTTTCTTCCTCCTTCTTCTTCACCTCATCCTTTTCCTCCTTCTTCACCTTCTTCTTCCTCACCTCATCCTTTTCCTTCTTCTTCTTCCTCTTCTGCTTCTTCTTCACCTCATCCTTTTCCTTCTTCTCCTTCTTCTTCACCTCATCCTTTTCCTCCTCTTCTGCATCTTCTTCACCTCTTCCTTTTCCCTCTTCTTCTTCTACTAAGGAGATAACGACTGATTTTTCATGTTTGGCTGACTTGTTCCTTTAACTTGATAAACGAGGCACAGGTAAGATATTCTTGGACCGTCCGTCGGGCCTCAGCACTCTGAGACCACACGAACACTTCAGCTTGTAATTAACTCGGCCAGTGTTATTATTTCTGCCAACAATATCTGTGGAACTAATTTTCCAATCTGCAGACGCAGGAGGGAAGCTTCGGTCCAGATGAACCCAGAACATTCTGTACTCGTGGAGTCTGTTGTGTCACGGCTGCATCAACACTTTTCTTCTTGTTTCGAGGCGACACAACGCTCCAACAAAGAGCTCGATTCAAATCAAGAAGGTTTTGAATCACAATTTAATTTAGACTTCACGTCAAGTGCGAAGGTTAAATGAAGATGTTGAGGCTAAAAACACAATGAAAGGGAGTGTCGGCTGTAATTGGACGACGAAGGGACTCAGACGAGACGATAAATCAATTTAT